>NW_020170381.1:272072-294333 GCF_000524195.1 Echinococcus granulosus | reverse complement strand
CAAATTTGCTACATAGGGCAAAAAGACATTGAACGCATATTTCTATTTTTGGCCTGTAAAACAGAGATTGGATATCATTAAAACAATCTCCTAATAAATCGCTACTAGCAATAACTTGTATCTATTTGCAATTGAGAAGTTAGGCTGCTCCCAAAAATTGGTGTCTTTAGCCAAAGACCTAGACAACTACAGATTTGAATGAAAGTATAATTGATGGATAAGTTACAACATATCATGCACCTAATGTCACTCTGCTTCCCTAAGCTGTATCTTCTTCATATTCTATTGAACGGGTGTGCGCGTGCACGGTAATAACAAATAAAAATGCAGCGAGAGCTTTTTAACTTGAACTTACATAAACCAGTCAATCGCGAACAGCAAACCAACGTAGTTGACTGCCACTCCAAGTGATGCAAGAATCGTTACCAAAATGACCAAACTAGAGCTTGGGATGTTTGGGATCGTAAAAACTGCTGAAGCACTAAGTAAGCTATGGAGAAAAGCAAAAAACATGCATTGAACGAAAGCTCGAGAAAGTTTTAATAATTAAGCATACTTGCCCAATGAAAAAACTACTAACCCCAATTTCAATACAAATTAAGAAATATCCATCAGAGTGTATCATTAAGCATGTTCGTTCACTTTAGACCATACATCTACACCATATATGTGTGAACACTTTTTAGTAAACCAGGCAGCAGTCATCAAAGTAACTTTCGACTTACATGATGATAACGATCATCGCGGGAGTTATCGGTGTATTGGTAAGTTGAATGATGAAAATAGCGGAAGCACCGAGAAAAGCGGCTGATCCATCGCCTTTCAAGGCTGCTGTGAGTGGAACAACGAATCGAGAGACCTTAGGGTCTATTCCGAAAGTGTCACTGGCATTGTACATGTCAGGAATGGCGACAACACTAAGGTCAATACACCGAATAAGTACAACCCAAAGATGAAATCGCAAACAAATAACTGCTCCTAAAAGCCTTGATTTCATTAGCGTTTTTCTAAAAACTACGATTTGTTAAATATTTCGCTATAACTAGATAGCGTAACGCGTAAACACGTGAGACATAGATGAGGCGTATTCCAGTAGACTCACGGGGCGAGAGTGGTAATGGAGATGAGCCAGGTGCGGAAGCAGTAGGGCAGGAGGCGAAAGGGATTGAACCTAGCGAATGCGGCGTAGATGATGAAGATTATGGTCATGTGGGCGACGAGAGCCGCAATGACCGTAACCATGAAAAGGCCCAGCTGACTAAAGGTGCCGCTTAAGTCGCGCAAACCGGCGATTGGGCCCGCGATCATGGAGCAAACACCGAAGGGGGTGAAGCTGAAGCAGCAACACAACAAAAACTCAAAAAGTCCAACTGAAAGTGAATAATCGAGGGGTATCCCGTATTTAAACAGTAAAATATTTGCAAGCTTGTGTGACATACGGTGAAGTAAAGCAACGTAGAAATTCCCTACTTTAAAAGGCTAGGTCAGAACACAGATAAGTACAGTTTTCGCCCTTGAATACCAATTTTGATTATTTCATGCACAGCCTTCCTCCCATAGTGTATTGTTTATGTAGGATTCTACGCATTGTTGGCTCTAGACATCAACATTTAAATTAAGACACCTCTGGTGTTTCCCAAAATTATTTTGCTCCTCCTCTCTCTACATCATTGTAGTCAGTAGCAAAAAGTGAGGTGTTGATAATTCAAAAAAGCCACTCGATTTACCGCCGTTTCAATGAATGTCCTACTTATTTGTTTAAAAATAAGCTCATTTTAGATAAGCATCATTCACTGAAGTTTTAAAGAAAAAATATGCCACATAGAAGAGAGTATTTAAGGTGCGAAGTCTCTGACAAAGCCTGTGAAAACTTAGGCCGACAAATAAAGACGAACCGTAGGAAAATGTTCATGATCTTAAAAATTATGGACGAAATAGACTTAAAAAAGTCCAAAAACGCTTTTCCTTGTTCGCCAGAGCTTCCTGCCACGGTTCCAAAAACGAAGGAACAGAAAAGAAGACCTGAGAGAGAAAAATATTTAGGTGTTACGAAACAATAAAAAGGGCCAAAAATAGGCATGAAACAATGTCCCCACGTTAAGGCTACATCAGAATGGCCACGCCACAAATAGTGATCCGATATAAGGTCATGGCAAGTCATGGATGCCCTGATTCAACGTTTAACCAATCAGAGAATACTGCTCCTTTGACCACAAATGTCACTGTGTCAAACTGATGGTTTGCTGACATCAATCCAAATTTTTACGATTTACACAATACTTGTTTACACACTCATTTGAGAAAAGAATTGACGCATGGTTCCAAGTATTATCAATCTCAAGTCGTTCGGCGCCTATATTAACGTCATTTGTCCTAAGCATTAGCCATAATTTCGCTTACGGTGAAACAAACAACGACGAAGTAAATGAATACTTACCCAACATGTTCACTGAGTCTACCTTTTGTATTGCTCGCTGCACTGTTTCGTTTCCAGATCCAAGAATTGCAGCAACGTACGATGTCCGGGACTGGAATACGTAAAATCGAATTAACTGTTCAAATTAAAGACGACGCCAGGTAGAACAAGATACCATCAACGACACGCGACGGAAGTGGGTTGCATTTGCCATCTGATCGAATCTATACTGACCGACAAAAGCCGCCCTGGTTTCCAGTTTCAACGAGATGCACTTAAATCAGTTCCAATTACAACGGTGATATTATAGTCATCGAACTACTCAGAGCACAGGAAATAAAATGAATAATTTTATGCAAAATTATGCCAGTGAATATTTTTACAACAATTCCTGGGATTCGAACTCATGAAAATAGTAGAACGCACTACACCAATGTAATGCAATGAATGAGTCGAGCGAATGCACGAGTAAAAATCCATATCTATTTTGTATTTGGGAATTTTATACGCCCAAAAATGCTGTAAGCGGTAGAATATGGTATTTAAATTACAGCAAGAACTGATCCTATACAGTGCACATTTACAAGGAGTCTATGCATGAAAAAGTATCATTCTCCCTTAAGTAGGAAAATGGGAATGGAAGTGAGCGAAAAGAGCTAAATCTATATCGACAGATTCACTAGCACAAACAGCATGAAGACACAAATACCTGAAATAGTGCGATCCCGAGCACATTATCAGGGAAGAGATTGCTAAAAATATGAATTAGATTGGTATAAGAGATGATCAACTCACTCATTTTTCAAGCCATCCATAAGACATTCGGGATTCATATAATCCAAGCAAATGAGAGATTTATGCCAGGTCTGCTTTGACTCCCAGCAGGAAAGCACTATCAAATTATGGGCACACATTGCCCGTTTTACACGAATAAATGGTCTAGACTACTCAGACAATCGTACGCACCTCATGAAGAAAGTACACGAGTCAAATTTTGATAGAAACAACTTTTCTGCACTTTGTGAATTTGATTAACACTTAATAAATCATACAGTCTGGATGCTATTTAATCTATGGAAAACTGGGTAGGCAATTACGACACAGAATCAAACCCCCTCGAGGGTGAAAAACATCAAAAATGACAAGAGAATAAGTAGGTACCCATATCGCCATCGTACAAAAAAGGCTAGGTACAAAAAGTGGCGACTAGAAATTTGAAATGCTTGTATTTATAGTTTTAAACCCTATTGTACGTCGTACTGCTGAGGAAAAATTAATTGGCCTTGAAATAAAATGTTTTTCCACCCATTACAAAGGAACGTATGAGCTTGGATATGATTAATACTTGCACCTGTAAGCAATTGAAAAGACTCGCTATATGCATAATTTGTAAAGCCTATATACTTACTATAACATGTCGGCAAAGATGTCCGAAGTCTTGGGTGGAGTACCTGATGTAAACGTCTGGTTAGTGATGGATGTGTTTGCTGACGCCAAGTGCCCTGTAAATGTAAATTTGCAAGTATTTTGACTCACTTTAAATCATTATACACTTCCGTAAATGTCGAACCTTCCATTAAACCAGACCGAGCATCACGTCAAATAATAATCTCAAACTGATAAAAATCCCCTAATTCGTTCCGCTGCTTATAGAGCTGTGATTCGGGCAAACATTTTGGCAATGAGTGCTCGGTTCATTGATACGCATGATAAAACTTGATAAGATTACATTGTAGGGAATTATGCAACGCTATTTTTGCACCACATCACAATAGAACTTGCAATTGTTACCTGGCTTGAGCAGTAGGCTTGCAATTGTGCCACAAATTGCTGCAACCACATTCGAAGTGGTAATAAAGGCCAATGCCACTGCACTTATCTTCCCGTTTTCCTTCAAATTCAATGTTGAAGTCACTAAATAAATATAGCGGCAATTCTTCAATGTTTCATCAAAAGAGGGGGACTAATAGTGACCGCCTTTTTGAAACGGGTGATAAATACACAGGGTATAGAGATGTTATCTTTGCATCAATTGAACCAAAAGTTAAGCATTACACGAAACTTCCCAACACCTAACACAAGTCCCATCTTAGGTCACGGATTTTGAGGGAGTTTGCCGTTACACTTTGCGGAAATTGATGTGTGGGCTCTGTCTACTGCACTAGCACTGGTCAAAATCCAATGTAACCACGGTAGCCTCGATTACTACAGACGGTGAATTGGCTATAACATAGCTTGGTACAATTGCCAGTGGAAAAACCCCATACATCAGTACAGTTTTAGAGTAATTTTATGTTTGCAGGAAATCTGTAAAGAAAGGACTGCGTACCTATTATAACAGTTGCGACGATAAGTGGGATGATGGTTAGTTTAAGAAGGCGAATAAAGATTTCACCTGGCATACCTGCAAAAATAACAAATGATTCATTACTTATAAGCACATTTGATGAGCATTTCCTAAGCACGATGTGACAACAAGTGTAGAAGGCGACAAGGTACAATGAAGATGGTCGCTTGCAGATCCAAACGGAGAAAAGTTGAATTTCCGTAAAGTACTCTGAAAGGCTAACACTGAAGAAAACATTGTATCAAGAGCCCTACTAATTTAGGCGTAGCATCTACAGATTAGCATAGTGACAAACGATATGTAGATATAAAAGAAACTACGTGAGAGAATATAATTAAGAAAGCAATTATTCTTTCTAGGTGCAGATTCAGTTAGAAAGTGCTCCCAAGCTGCACTGACCCAAAATATTCACTTTTATAGTACCATGCCACGCCTTCTACATGACCTATTTTTAATAGCAATATCAGTATGGCTAAAACTGATATACATACGCTCATGTACCTGCAAAAGCTGAGATTTAGTAGGTTTGGACCTCAAACCATCACTCCGAACATACGTGATTATTTTAGATCCAGCATACCATACGTTCGAACGAATAAAAACCGTGAACTGCCAGAGTCGATAAAAGCATGCTCTTTATCAAAGCATTCACACCTTTATCCATTATTTTTGGAAAAAACTTCGCCATCGGTCAAGCTAATGGGTATCCAGCGCTATTCTGCAAGACTATAATCGGGGGTAAAGTAAAAACATAGATAAAGAGAGTATACGGTGTCAAGGCTTACCAACCCACAACAAGACATCCTCACTAGGATCAGCCTTCTGTAGTATTATCCCCAGGACAGTGCCGATAACCACCGCCAAGACAGTGAGTAACACTAAAAGGTTGTTCCTCAAAAGCTCCCGAAACTTGCCCAGCATCACGAAACAGTTCGGAGGTTACTAGGCCGGTCAATAGTCACCGTGCGGACTTGCCAAAAATAACCTAAACAGAGCAGCTGGAAGGTCACTCGTCCTCGATCCGACCAATAGCGTCGAATGTAGATCGGCACACCAGTAAGCAGTCGAATCACACCGAGTAGCATTGCGGCAGTGTCTCTCTTCGGTGGCGACAATGATGAATCACGCTCCCGAACTGTTTTTAGTTTAAAACCACCTCTAATTTGGTGTTATCAACCAATAAAACTATGGGTGGCAAAAGTGACACTCCAGCCACCTCGCGCGAAACCAAACTAACACTTTGACAGGTATCGTATCCAAGGCAAAGGCCAACATGACGAATACACAGCAAGGTACCACGAACTTGTCTCATAAAAGACTAAGTGTGGATTTGTCAGAATAGGTACGAAACGTTGTAAAACGCTTCGCAGTAAATGCGACTAATATTAACTACTTACAGGTTATGCTACGTAGGTATGCCAATAAGGAAATGGAGAAGGCAAGTTAACAACACCCAAAAATAAACAAGATTGAGCCTCTATAATAACAAAAATCCAGAAAGGCAATTCATTACGTATACATGTACGTAGTATTAAATACCAATTTCAAATGCTACATAAACTGGTCAAGACAATACAGAAACGGCGATGAGGCGGGTCAAACAAGAGCTCCGAAAATACTTCTAAATTTTGACTTCGTTGCATTCGTAGATGAGGGGTTCGTTGGGCAATTGTCGGGGCGCTGAAGTAGAAAAAGACATCCTCCAGAAAAAAGGTAGCACAGAATCTACCCGAAAATAAAAAGATTTGCTCTCAAAGTGTTTTATTTGAACAGAATGGCATCAGAGTTTAGCAAGTAATCTTAGAAGACATACACGAATAAGATTAAACTAACACGTAAACAACGCCGCTGCTCGATTAGTGGGAAGCCTAAACGCCATATTTCGCAGATCATGTAGGCAATTGCATAGAGAAACTACTTTTCCTCAAGTATAGCATGCATCAAAGTCATACTTCAGAAACAGCGTTTCAGCTCTATTTTTGATTGCAAATAGCCAGAGGAAATAGCCTTGCTGAGACAGCATCGACACCCGCAGTTGCTACAGATGCAAAGGCAGTTAAAAACGTTTACACCTAGTTGGAAATGCAGCGTAAACAAGAGCACTTGAACAACAACTGTCGGTCAACCTTTGTAATACACGGATTTTATCATCAAACGATATGGACAAATTTTCAAACGTTCCGCCCATTAATCGGTGCCAACCCACTAACTTGGTGACGAACTTTGAAAGCGGTGAAGTAACAATGGCTTGAATATAACGGCAAATATACAATTGGTAACGATTAAAGTAAAGTAACGCTTGCATTGGTGCACAGAAATTACATACTGAAGAAGCTCGCAAAGGCTGAAGGCTGATCGACTTGGTAAAATGGGTGCGGTTAGAGACCGGAACAGGGGCGGCGGCCGTACGGTTATCTTCCTTCATACTGAAACAGGAAAGACCCACTTTATTGCGGAGACTCAATCCGGGGATCTGGATCCGGGTGTCGCCAGCGTCAGAGACGCTAAGGTCCGCGACCTCTACCTCCTCGTCGGCGTGAGAGCGTGCACAGCGAGCGGCTTTTGCGTTGGACTTCGAAGACGAAGGCAGAAGGGTCGCCGAGCGACTGAGAATCGAGCCATGCTGTGGATGCAGAGAAAAAAACACTCCTAAACGATTTAGTCACTGCAGAAAAAAGAATTATGGAAATTTCTGATTTTCAAAATATACCTTAGTTAACGGCAAGGACTTATGTGTCTGAGAAGAGTTGCCTGTCGAATCCAAGAAACTTGACCCAGAGGTTAAATTGGCGAGTTTTCCTAAAAACACCAAGACCAGCATTCCACGCTTCAGATGCCTAACTCATCAAAATGATAATGATTTAAGAGCAAGGAGACATTATTAAAAAATTCTACCCGAAACATTTCTCTGGAGGGGATCAAGAGGGTGCCTTTGTGACTCCTTATGGGCATGCGAGCAAGAACGTTGAGAGAAAATATTTTTTTTGCCGAGGCAAGAAGCCTGAAAGCACGAAGTAGATTTAAAATAGGCCAAAACCCAAACACGCATAATTACAAGCGATAGACTCACAAAACTCTCCGAAGAACCACCAAATTCCATAATGCTGGTGCCATCAACGGATTTAACCACTGAACTGCGAGTGTCTGTATCTTTGCTACTACCACTAACACATTCAGTAGTGGGAAACTTTTCAGAGAGGGAGCCCAAGGAGCTTTGCAGTAGCCAACGACTCATGACACCGGTGCCTTTGGACACCAAAGCAGAGAAAACACCCGCACCTCCCACCTTTCCTTCTTCCTCATCCTCTTCGTTCTCTTCATCCGATTCTGTCCTCCTAGTGGAAAATGGATCTTCTTTTTCTAACAAAAAGGATTCAAGCATCAGTCTCAATTTTCAAAAGCCAAACTTGGAATGCGTCAAACAGTTTGGCATTTGAATTTGCAATTAGAGGCCAAGCAGCTACAGTAAGCACTAAAACATCTAGAATGCTACGGCAAATTTTTTCCCCAAGGCTCTGGTAGCGGTCGTATTGGAAATGATAAATCAAGATATGTCGATACTGACCAATAATCTGCCCAATTCAGTTGGGATTGAGACGATGCTAGCAGACTGCGTACGCCAACAAACGTAAAGAAATATTGACACAGAAATCGAGCGATTTCAGGAATTTGATTTGATCCATGGATTAACTTTTGGCAAATGAAACTAATTGCATCGCAAAAATGAGTTGTGTGCACATAAGTAAAGCACTTTTTGCAGTTACTAAATTCATCAATGACCACTTATGCGATATTTTCGAATTAAAAAAACTAGTCATGAAAACTAACTGAGCACACGAAAACTTTACGGGTACCAAAATATGGCGACGAATACCGACTATACCTGCACGCAAGTACTCCCCTACACGCGAAATCTGACAAATTGCCGCTGCTGATGAGACCGGAATCCTGTTTAATTTACGAGTTAACTACAATAATCGCGGAGTGCAAAGGTTGTATTGAAAAATTTTGAGTAGCAAAAATGTCGCGCGATAAGAATTTCGCTAATAGAGTAAAACGAGGTGAGGGGATTAGACAAAAAATCTTACCAAGGCCTCTCCATCGAAAACGACGCCGCCGCACTGTTCCGTCTTCCTCATAGAGGTCCCCGTCTTCGAAAAACATTTCCTAAAAAGGTTTGAAGTTCCGAAATAATCACCAATGAAACTTAATCACATTTAAAATAATGAGACTGAAAGTCATATTTGCGCAGAAATCGAAAACAATTGGGCAACTAAACATGGAAGAACAAAAGATACGTCAGAATAAAGCACTATTTCATAAAGTAAAATTCAGCGCACAAGCACCACCACCAATATTTCTAAAGAATACCCGTCGACCACGATTACTTGTTGGAAGTTAGAAGAGTCGGAAAAAATAGTGCTAACCAACGGTGAAAGAAAGCGGTTATCCACTATTATGTTCAAAGCTATGGTCATTTCAGTGCGGAAACCTGGCACTCAAATGCACGATTCCTGCTAATTATCGGCCGCAATAAAATCTCGCCCATTAAATTAAGTGATTCAAGTTAATAATACGCTAACTAAAAGAATTACTACAAAACCCAGTTAAGCCTTAAATAAAAATTAGGACAGCAGGTTGGACGTCCATGACCCTGGTGTTAGCTTCTTCACATCTTGAACAAAACCCTTTTATAGGCGTCTCCAGGGGCAAGTAGAGCAGTACAAGGCTACAAACCTTAAGATAGCGAATTCGCCGTTGATCATCGTCATTCTGGATGCGATTGTAGACGCGCTCCACCTCGCGTCGCAGTTTGCCATTCCGATCGTCTATCTCATCGTCGACAAAGTCCTTCAGACTGCACGTGGCAGAGTCGTCGTCGATGTCCTCCCACTCGTCCATGTAAATTGCGCGCTCCGCATCATCGCCTGAGAGTTCGGCCTCTTCATCGATGAAGTCCTTCGGCATGTATCTGCACAATGCACTAAAATCAATCTCATCAAATAAAACGCTCTCGTTCCTAAATTAAAAAAACCCGTTTTACTTCGAAAATCCTGACCGTTTACGAAATGGCATTAAAAAATAGTCAAATAGGTCTAAACCACGACATAACACATAAAAAGGGAAAGAAATCAAAATTGCTTGAAATTTATCGTATGCTCATCGAGTAGTTAACCGCTTAGGCGCGAAGAGACCAGTAAAACGGAAAATAATGGCCGAAAAGCAAATACTTGGGACGGCTTTTCTCCCGTTCGGAAATGTGGAGACATTCCACTTCACTGTTAGAGGAATAATCAGTCCCTCCATCGACACCTTTTATTTCGCTAAAATTGTGATAATCGCCTCCTTCTTCCTCCTCGCCTTCATCACCAACCGCCACCAGGATGTCGACCAAGTCGGCAGAGGGCATAGTTTTAGCTTGTGATTCATCTGACAGCTTCCCCATCTCACCATCCCCTTCTATGCCCTGTGTCATCTTGAAGAAGGTCCTGCGCCTTGAGGCGTATTCAAAATCTGCCTCGGCGTTCGAGTTTCCACCGGAATCGTGACGGAGACGCTTAAGACGTCTACGAGATTCCGAAATCTGAAAAAAAGTACAATCAGTTTACAGGAGGAGCTGGGGTCGTACAACTCTAAGTGAAAATTCATCTCCTAAGCTGCCAAAGATGTTTAGAAATGAAACCGCACGCAAGAGACAAAAGTTTACAAAAAACTGATATCTACTTTGCCAAAAACTAACAGTCACATAAAGTTCTCCATTTTTAATTTTGTTACATGGAAAATCTTCATAAAAGCTACAAATTAAGGTACCTTCACAGTTCATAAATAACCTTTGGAAATAAAGCAATGGGAACAATTAGTGTATTGGAGAAGGAACATAGACGATGCGCAAGATAATGAAATAACAATAAGAACCTATCTAAAAAAAATCTCTTACCAAAATATTCCCATTCAAATTTGCCGACTGCACCTTCTGGGGCTCACTTGGATATTGAGGGTCAGTTGGAAGCGCTAGCTGTGTATCAACCATTTCCGTGGAAAAATCGGTGTTATTGTTCGCAGAAAGTCTGGCGTTGGCCTGAGTCGTCTGCATATCTGACAAAAAACAAGGTTGGCTGTCGTAATTTGAGAAGAGTGAGATGTTGCTGGCATCTAAAAAGAAGTGTCACGAATTGAACTTCAGTGAAGAAACGGAACTTCGCACATGCAGAAATCCAAAATAAAATAAACACACCTTGGGGATTATGACCGAATCCAGGAGTACAAAGTGAAGCTTGTGTAGAGGAATCACTTTGGACTGTAAATTCATGAGCTACACAAGAAATAAATATTAAAGCATCACATACAATCGCGAACTCGCATTAATTTCGGTCTCCCTGGCTCTTCCACCAAAGGGCCAATGTGTACTGGAAACTTCAATAATGCTGAAAAGGCATAATAGACCTAAAATACCAAAAATACCTCGATCCTTCTCAGTCTCGCCAAACACTTGCGTATGAGTTAAACAGGTCTCCGGATCTGGTCCAAGCGCCTGTGTGTCACCTGATTGCATATTAATCTTTTTGTCTGAAAGTGGATAAGAATGTACCCAGCGTACCTGGATCATTATTAATTACATCTTCGGAAAGGGTAAGTTGTGTTGAATTTAGACTGACTTGGGTTTGTGAAGGTAGGAAATTCGAGATATTTTGACTAGATTTATCGTTTTCCAACAACGAATACTCCGAAATGCCTGCTTGGATTGACAATAAGGATGTGTACACGACTTGTTTACAATCCTGCAAAGGAATCCGCTTCTGACTAAACAGCATACTGTAAGGCGTCCCGTTCCATGAACGGTTTAAAATACTGGCAGAAGATACGTCACAATGGGCTGGGTTCTCGCGATGTGCAAATGGAATCATTCTAGAGGTATCATGAGCTTCTAAAGATTCTAGGTGGATGAATGCTACTGACGTACTGTCCACAAAAAGGGTTGCGTCATTGGCAAAGAGGTCGAATTCGCCTGGTTCAACGCGCGCTCTAGACGCCAACCCTTGAGATGTCATGACAACTGCAGGAAAATTGCTAGATAGAGACTGAAAAATTACGGTTTGTGTCATTTATAAGATCGAAGACTTCCAATTTTCTAAACAAACGTATGCAGCTGAAAGGAGCGCAATGAACGGAGTGAAAAAACGGTAATTCAGAGAACAAGATATATATTACTCACCTCACAAATTTCAGTTGCACTTTGCTGTGAGGCCCCAATATCAACTTCACAATCTTCACTATCATCATTCTCCTCTGCTTCATCATCCACGAACGGACTCACTTTCTTTTGAATGTTTGATACGCTGGGATTTTCATCAATATCCTCGTCTTCATCCCCATTCCCATCTTCATTCTCTTCCTGTTCCGTTTCTGTTTCTGTAGAGGTGTCACTCTCATCACATTCCAACCATTCTTCGGCCTTTAAAAGAAATTTTATGCACAACTTTAAATTTGGACGAAATAAACTTATGACTGTTCAAAAACTCATTCAGAAATGAAGAGAAGATTACTCGGTCCCAAATAATTATTTTTTGTTATAAAAATCGCCTTAAGTTTAAAGAGAAATAAACGGCACGCTCAAGAGATAACAACTATTCAAATCTTAAGCAGATTGCCACTATGACGTGCATACACACTGTATACGAGAACGCTACCAACGAAAACGTCAAAGTTATTGAATCAGCAGAAAAACAAACCCCGAGGTAAAAAATCGCACGACAAAGTACATCGGTTAGAGTTTGGCGATAGTGAAATGCGCTGAGCTTGACCACAAATGGTAGGAGTGAAAGCATCGACATTAGGCATTATTTCGACTCGCCAAATATTAGCAACATCACTAGGGGATATAAACAAGTCAGAATACCTCATCCAAATCACTGTCAGACTTTTTCGAGCTAGTATGTGGGCCTTCATAATGCCGCATTCGTTCATCATATTGCCGAAGTCGTTTGGAGCGCATGATCGCTTGCAACTCCAACCGATGTCTAGCCCACATACGACGATCGGTGAAAGTTACTGCTTTTGAATGGTTTGGCTTGTAGGCGACCGTGTCCAACTGAATAGAGAGTCTCCCTGTCTGAGCATCTGGCACCTATTGTATTCAAATAAGTACGAAACCATTTATCTGACAAAGCCATGGAAAATCGAACTAAATCACAGAATAAGCATCACACTAGTCGTATGCTCGAAAAGTATAGAATCAAACAGAAATTATGCCTACCATATATAAGTGGACATAGGTCAACCGGAAGATAGTAAATGAGGTGGCGTACCCTTGTAACAATCGAATATTCTACAGTCTTCGTAGAATCAGTTTTCTCACTCAAATTTGCCGCCTTCACGGAATCGATAAATCTGGATAACAGTTGATTGAGATGAGTTTCCTTAGCAGATGTAACAGGATTTTCGTCTTCAACTGTAATACAAAACAATATTAGGTAGCAGAATAACTGGCCCAAGAGGTTTATAAACTCACGCAAATCAATGACATCATCGTCGTCGGCTTTAAGAAGTCGAGGAGGCGAAAGACCTACGGGTAGTTTCAAGGAGCCAGTTGCTGGAACCCCATCACTATAAGAGTTCGACGTGCTCGTTGGTCCATTAGTAGGACATCCAACACTATTTGCGGTACCACCGTTCAAAGTGGGTCGTGCATAGCACAACCCAGTGACTTTTTGTATGCTACTTAAAAAATACAAGCGCGAAAATTAGCATATTTACTCATCAGCTCCAGTGAACGGCACTGGAGACGATTTTTTACCCCTAAGAGCATTACGAAATTCCACGAAAGTTGAATACTGCTTCGGCTTATGAACAGGAAGGTGCACCTCAGCCTCTGAGCAAAGAATCTAAAAAAATCAACACTATACCTCGAATAAGCCGCTGCGACACGCTGTGTATACCAAACTTTTCTTTATCATAAACGTTGGGGGACTTTTTTAAGCCCAAAATCTGCTTGGGTTTCCGTGCGGCTCCCCACCTGCCAACTTTTTCAAAAGTATCATTTGATGGATCCTGATTCTCCACTTCTTCATTGCAGGTGGCTTTTGACACAGACATTTCATCCCATTCCTTAGTGCATTCTTCTCGGTCGCCATGCCCATTCAAGGAGGCAGAAGAAACTTCAGGGTCCATAATTTTTTTAGTACCGGTAATCGCAGCATTGGCAATGGCACCGTCAGTTCCCTCAATATTTTCATTTGACAGAACAGGGACTAGCGGAACATCTCCATTATTTGCGCTAGACAGTTCAACCGAAAAATTGTCTGTCCTTAAGCTACCTCGTTGCATGAGTTCTTCTACCTAAAATAAGAGAGCAATGTTCAACATTAGCATGACTATAACTGAACTAAATAGGCTAAACAGGGCCCGATATTTGCATCAGATCGGTCGCGAGAAGAAGGGTTTTACATAAAGCTAGGATCAAATTACAGCTCTAAAGACTACCTATAAAGGATAAACACCGCCAAAGGAAAATAAAGGTACAAATCCCATCTGGGCACACTCAAAAACAGTTGGTTTTCATTTAGCGAAACAAAAAGTTGAAATAATAGCTCATGCATGGCGAAGAAGTGAATGTGAATGCGACACTCAAAGACTTCACGACTTTGCAGCATTATATAAAAGGCTTTAAATAAAAGATATTCCAGTGAATAGTAATATTGGAGAATCTGTACGATGGAAAAAAAAGAGGCGAGAGTAGGGCTACCTCGAGGTTCGAATTGGGCGGTTACCACAAGGTATGGGAAATCACAAACAGGGCTATTAAAATAAAGGGATTAAAATGTTCACCTATGACTACAAGCTAAGAGTAACATTTGATTTCACAGGCATTTATTCTTACATGCAATGTAGTCGTTTTAAGACGTACTACAAGATAAACCTGCGTTATTAAAAGAAAACTATTAGGTTAAAAGTGAGCATGCAGAAAACCAGTTTTTGCACTAACGTTGGTTTTAAAAGTAGGGATGGAATCTGCTTTAGAAAAAATGTCGTTAATTGTTAATATCTGGAATCCTCAAACAGTATATCTCACAGAGAGAAACACAATTCATTAAAGGTGGACATTAAACTCGTTATCTCCATACTTTTAAAAAACTTGCTTAAAGTCAACTATTCTAGGTATGTTTCCACCTTGCTCTATAGGAATGAGGAAGTTGTTCGGTGTAAGTGGCGTCATATTAGAGCCTGTGCTATTTTGCACATTGTTGCATTTTTTTGCTTTTCCCTTTGATTAGAAGCAGTTCTTTGGGTTCACAAAGCAACAACTGTGTTGCAATTTTAGCCAGCTATCTATGAGCTCTCCTGGAGTTTTATTCTCCTAATGTTTTGTTCTGGAATTAGGTAAGAAATTAGCAGTCATTGCATTTTCCTTTGCTTCTGAGCAAGGTCATGTTAATTGCACTGATAACGTGCTTAAGCAAGTGGGAGTTCGCTCGTTGCCTCTGTTTCGTTGCTTTGATAGGCTACTCATGGGAACAAGGCGGAACCACATCTGAATCCGGGAAACTTCCCCTAAATTTCTTACCTCGGTGTTTTTATGAAGTTCGTATGTGTATGTTAATGTGCCTCCGTCTAGTTGTACAGATACTATTTTTAAAAATACAGGGATTTATTCGTTTGGCGTGCATATTGTTGAACCGGGTTGTAACGCGTTCGTTTTAGTTTCGCGCACCTTATGCTGTGGTATAATATTTTTCATGCTGAATAAGTAGTGAACTTTTCTTTCAGGCGTGCAACGTCGAAATGTCGTACGCAGTGTCCCTCAGGATGTGTACTGCATATGGATTCATTCACTTTTGCATATCCCTCGTACACAACATTTTCATCGTTTATCATGTTCAGGTCTTTGTCTCCAACTTTGCAATCTCAAAATTTTCATTTTGGTTTTCGGAGATAATATTTCTCGTCTGGAATTCTGTAAATGACTCCATTTTCGGTTGGCTCATCGACAAACACCTTCTTAGTGGGGACCTAACTGACAAAGCTGTTGCTAGTCGGAGGGCTCGGGTTATCAGCCACTGCGGGCCTTTTCTAGCCCTCGCCTTCACCTCTACTTGGTTTCCTCAGTGGTTACCGAACTTCCCGGGTATCAGATTTATGTTGGTCTTGTGCTGCTACGACTCCGTGATAACGTTATTGGATTTGATGAAAGGCGCTCTCCTGGCCGACTTGGCTGTGTCACAGTCTGATCGATCACGGCTTGGTTGTTCAGCCTCAGTGGGTCAGGCTCTGTCAGCTATCGGTCTTGTAACGATATCCTTTTGGTTTGACAGAGGCAAGAATGTGTTACTACTGGGAAATTCATTCGACTATGGCAGGTACACCTCACAATCGCAATCCATGCTCCACGATTTCCAAACTTTAGCCTTTGGCATCGCGATGTTCTCAGCAATCGGAATTTTCTGCGGAGGACAGTGGCTCGCTAGAATGTCGGATTCGGATCTCAATTCACACTTAGCATGGTAAATAATTGCCTGCAGGGGAGTATGGTTTTAATTGGCTCACTTTTCTGGTGTTTTAAATCCATTAGGAAAAAATAATTTTTCGCAAGCTAAAAAACTGACTAGTGTGTTTTAACAACAATTTATAATTTGAAGAGCAAAAAACTACTCTTAAGTCACCAAATAAGAATTCGCAGGAAAGCATTTTATCATGCAAAAGGCCTACCTTGTGCCGAGGTTCCGTTTTTTTTTGATTTAGCTGTGAGACCCCTCTAGAGAAAACTCCGTTACAACCCGAACAACTTGAACGTAATTTCGGCTCGAGAGATACGAGTGAAGTGCAAAACATGTTTGCATTCATTTTGGGAATCCTATTACGCCCAAGTTTTCTTACCTTCAGTTTGATGCAGGCACTTCAAGTGAGTTGTCTATTTCTGGTTCTTTTTTACCTCAATTTTATGCGCTTTCCAGTGATGCCGAGTAGACTCCCGAGGATGAAAATCGTGTGTTATCCATGCCGTTCAATCTAAAGGCTTCTGCATTACCGATAACCTTTAGAATTTCCGTTTTTTGGATTCCAATCGATCTCTGTTTAACCCTACACAGATGTACTAGTTTGCACAGCTTTTGGTTTACATCATTGCGAATTCTTCGTTAATTTGGTTTCATAAGTTACTTTGATGAGATATCTAGTCAGGCGTTCATGCGGTGCATCTGACATTTGGATTCACTTCGTCTGTGATGCTTTAGGTTCGTATTATTGAACTTGATTATTCACGGCACCACCACTTGAGTGGGAATTGCACACTAGTTTAACCTTACCACAAGCGTTTTATTCTGTGCAAACTTCAAAGACAATTTCGATCAAGAGTGAGTGTGCTCACTTCTTTTGTTTAGGTATTCCACTGTCACTTCAATAGTAACTTCTTTCCACTATTCTCAAAATCACTCCTGGGTCTGGGTCACGAGAACCTCTCCTGTGCAATATTGGGTAAGTTGCATACATTACAAGGCAAATTGTCATTACCTTTTGCTTTTTTTCAAGACCCTTTTGTAATTCTCGTTAGGGATGTCTTTTGTGCTGCCGCATATCAACAACGTGTTCCTACTGAAAGCCAGTGAGGTCTATGGAACTTACGTGGTCATCCGTGACCTTTTTTTCCTCAAAGTCGTTCTTGGCATTTTCCTCCTGTTTTCAGGCCCCTCCAACTTAATGGTGATGAGTCTCTTTTTGGCTAGGTAGTTTCGACTAAATACTTTGCATTGAGTGAGGAAATTTGGGATAACGTGACGATTTAGAAGCATGAAATCGCGCCCATCACCTAATTTCATACTCAAGTAGAAAAGTGATATTAGCAACTTTCTGTTGGAAGTGTCTAATCAATGCGATTTTTTAAAGAGCAACCCTCAAATCCAATGATGAACCTTACCTTTAAGCATAAACTTGGATTTTTCTTGCCTTGCAATTGACTTCCTGCTGTTGGACAAACGAAATTCGATAAGTGCCTAGATCCGAAAGACCTCGCAGAATACTGAAGAGATATCAAAGGGTTGTATTTTTTGCCTATCCAGTAATCGCGTCTTCACAGAGGGAATTTGCAGGTTGCTGCCTCAAGTGATAAGCGACCTGGTGGATGAGGACTTGGTGCTGAATCGGCGGCCACAGCCCGTGTCAGCGCTCATATTCGGGGCGACGTCGCTGCTAGGTAGACCGGGCCAGAGCTTCGCGCCTCTCGTCGGCTACGCTTTGCTCTCTCTCCTGACCGGTGGATACAAGGGCGGGGTGAGTGTTGCTGCAGACACCCTGCGCGTCGCCTGCTTCACCCTTGCCTGGTCCCTCGTTCTCCTCGTAGGTCTTGCCCAACTTGCAATTTGGTCGAGCTATCGCTTACATGGCGCCTACCTGGCACGGATCAAGAAGGAACGGCTCACTATCACTGGACAAAAATCGCCCCATTCCGACATCTTAAACCTTTCCTCCCCTGTTATAGGCATCTGAAGTTCCAATAAATCCTTATTTTTTGAATTTTTTGTACCTGCAACATATTTTGGCCCCATAGAAACCCTCCCTCTCGTTGCAGTTATGACGACTGTCATCGCAACTAATAATGAGGGTGAAAGGGTACGTTAAACGATTTCGCAACGGATGTATTCACTGATTGGGTACCTGGCAAGCGAGGTGCTAGCCCGGCAGTGATATTTCGTGCTGTAGTTAATATGCCAGTCATTTGGACTATCGGCGAACGAGGAGAGTTCAAACCCCGAGCTGCTGCGCATCGGTAGTTCAAAGGGAGCAAACTGATGATTCCAGTTACACGGTGTGGATCGTCGTCACCATCGATTGCCCGTAAAAAGCAGTTAGGAGGGTACTCAATAAGTAGTTAGTTCCTTATCAAGCAACGGCATCAATATTCTGCCGTGCTTGCGCCGTCAGTGTATCACGAATTGAAATAATCTGGCGACAGGTTATGGTGCGCAACTTCATCGTTAATAGCCATGCCACTAATTCTTTAATCGTTTTGCTGCTAGCTGAGCCTTCGTGTCCCTAAGCTTGCGGCGTAAAAAGTTACAGGGTTTAAACAGTGCCAGTGTAAGCGGAGCAGGACTTCGAAACACAAGAGGGTTCTTATTAAAGACATGGCAAAACATAATAACTGCTAAAATCTGTGTAAGGTACAGTAAGGTTCATGCAAAAGTAACCAGTTCGGGGTGGGAAAGAGGTGTCTTATCACAGAGAGGGGGATCGACGCATTGAAGGCGAATTTCAGTTCAGAAGGAAGTCAATTTCATCCCGCAGCGGTTTGCCCAAATCGCCTGCCAGTCCTGCGTAGTACAGAGCGGCCTCTCTCTGCCCAATGCTGGTTAGTGTCGTGGCAAATTCAAGGAACACTTGCGAGTGTAGTTCTTCTGTAAAGGAGAGTTTGGAGACTATTATGCGCATGAAGGGATTCATCGGTATGTGGGTTTTACAAATGAAGCTCTGCTATCTTCCTTGTACAATTGTAAATAGGAACAGTAGCATTAGTTCTAGCAATTAAGGCCTGAGCTATTATCTGACACTATGTAATTTCAAGAGATAGGCATCAACAAAAGGCTATTTGATGATATAAAAGCTAGGATAAAACATTCGATCGCGCCTACCTGTCTTCGGATCAGGGATCACCGCACGACATTCAAGACAGGCTTCAAGATACCTGGCTGCCAGCTGATGCTGTCGGAGACTTTTAAGCAGACTGAGAACTGAATTATGTTGTCCGAGGTACACCAAAACCAGAATCGCCAGCGTCTACAAGTAAGCAAATTCATTTGTGTCGCTGGGAGGACCGCATGCAGCGCAGATCAAGCAACGCAAAATTAAGATTGACGGGTAGCTGTAACTGGTACACTATTCGTGGCGCAATACCAATCATCCATCTAGCCACATAACAGCTTCTACAGTGAGAATAGAAAGGGCCTAGCCAAATTGATGGGTGGTCGACTTCCTCATTATCAAGCAACAATTTTAAGTCTAGTAGACAAACGCCTCTGTCCATCCAGTCGCTTAGGTTGCTACATTTGGCCTCAAAATAAAACTACCCGAAAAAAGACACAACAAGGCGATCGCCAGCAAGAAATGCAGGAAAATGGGAAAACAGACCTTGCAATTCGCTGTAGATGCGAGATAGGTGGCCCAACGATGCATTACACCGTCACACTCTTTTTTGCTTAAGGTACACTACAGATGATAAAAAGCCTGTTTCAGACTGGTAATGGAGTACCTAGTACTTTGGAGTGGAATTTAATTTTACCTTGGCTAGCCAAATAGCAGTCTCCCATTCCCTGTAGGTCTCCAGATATTGGCAAGCCTCCAGATGCATGCCCAGCATGCAGAGCATCTCCACACCCTCATAGAGGCGGTTGGTAGAGATGAGACTTGCAGCCAAGAGTTTCACTGAACTCGTGTAGTTCAGCCTCGCCGCGGAGAGTGACTCGCTCTCACCGTCCGCGATGGCAGCTTCCAAGTCACGAATATAGCCCTGTGAGGCCAGGAGGCAGGCGCGGTGGATGTTAAAACTGAAGGACGCTGACTCCGTTGGGTACCCGGTCAGGTATTCTATCGCCTCGTGTCGAAAGCCTAGAGAATGGAATTGTTAAATATAGTGCTGCTATAAGCTGGGGTTTGTGCCTGCGTGGCCTCGATCCTATCGAGCCTATAACCGGATAATCAATCGGCCAAGACTTCAGTACAGATGTCCCTTTTGTCGACGTATGTAGATGAGCAAAACGAAGTAGGGCGAATGCGTAAGCGCCTGAAAGTTGGATGATGAGGTCCGTTTGTGTGTCTCGGCTGTTTCAATTACGCGTAACTGTAGCACGATTAATCTCACCCTTAAGGTGATTGTCAGTACACTTGGAGTACATCTATGAGCGATGAGAGCCCATTGGGAAGACAGTGTGAGCACGGCTCTAGAATGCTATGATACTAGTTATTAAATGGAAACTTCTAGGCAATCAAATTGGATCGCTTTCTGGGACCCCAAGCATACCCAGTAAGCACAGTTTTGAAAATATGACTCATTGTAGCGTGTGTTTAGACCACTTCAGAGGAAAAAAAGTGCGCGCACTGCTGTCTGCTAAACTAGTCTGTGCAACGTTAAATCATGTTTCACTTATTCCCAAGACGTGGACTACAAAAAAACTGCATTATGGGGGAGTCAAATCCGTTAGAAGATAAGCAGGACGACCGTATCAGAGTAAAACAGCAAGTGTTGTTCAGCTGCAGTCAGCTAAAATCCAATTACTAGATACGGGACCAGTTAAACCAAAATACGTAATTTTCTGACGTAGCATCATTAACAGCATACTGACAAAACAGAACAGAAAACAAGTATAACTTCGCTTATGGCACCTAAAAACGGAAGGGAATTCATCAGTACCGATAGAGTGAGCTAAGATGAAAATACCTAACATAAGAAGGAATTGCGTGCGGAGTTTGCTTTGCTCAGCGGTGGCCTCGTGTAAGAGACGATTGACCCGTTCGACTACGGCCGCGCGGTAGGTCGACTCCTCGGTCAGCTCATCCCAGACGAGGTCAGTGAGGCCAAAGCGTCGCGACCGGCTGGCCGCAGACGCCATTCCTGCCTCCGTAGATATTTTCGTCGTCAAGAGTTGGGACGCCGCCACACGCCAAAAGGCCGTCTCGTAAGAGTCGCCAAATAGCTGAGCCGTCAGCAGACAACGCTCCACAATGCTCAACTGAGAGGACTCAAACGGAGCGCATAAATGCTTCCTAAGGGAAAGTGCTGCCCACTGAACCAAAATCTCTCAGAATGGGTACCAAATAACAATTATTACTCGCTATCATGATGTTCGACTAAGACATGCCTAGGACGTCAGTAGTGAGATGATGAAAAACCAAAATAATGATGATTCACAAGAAACGTATAGAAACATTATTGGTCATTTGACATGTCGACCTATGTGGCAAGCATGTAATGGAAGAGGAGTCAACTTACACACTTCGGAACTTAGTGAAGAAGCGATCGGCAGAGGATTGAACATTGGCGAAGGTGGTACCCAGTGGAGGACACGCGAGGGTAACCGCGCTGGAAACCGGCCTGAATTCACATCCATTGTCCACCTTTGGGATGGAGGAGGAGGATGATCGCCAAGGTTGGTGCTGCAGCAGGTGTCGAATGGTCAGAGCTACGTTCGTAGGTAAGAGACTGGGTAAATACAGGAAGTCTAAATGTAAAATAAAGTTAAAAAGCGATGAATCAGACAATGTAGTAAACAAATAGCGCAGAGCTAAAAATTACCGAGTTTAATATAATTAACGATGTACACATTAACCACTCACCACCTGTTAGCCACGAAGTGAATCATATGCTCAATAAAAAAACTAGATGTCCAACTACATAATATTATCGGCCTAAAAGGAAAAGCACGCTAAAATAACAGCAAAGCGCATACTTTAATAGCTTATTTTTGGTAACAAAAGATCCAAGACACAGGAACAGATTGAGATTAGGAGCAGACCTT
>NW_020170381.1:264547-271972 GCF_000524195.1 Echinococcus granulosus | reverse complement strand
CACACATTCTCTACTCACAAAAACAAAATTAATAGTCGGTGCAAATAAATATGACGCCACTGGCCTTGTGCCTTAACGTAGAAGAAAATGCAAAATTTCATCATGATGCTCCTTACTCACATTAAGGTTTTACCCAAAGGGTGACAACTGAATTAGCAAGTCACTTTTCGATAAAAAACATTACACCAGGCCTTGCATGGGACCTTATGTGCACTACATATATGCATATGCATGAGAAGCAACTCATTTAAAGCGAAAAAAAAACCAAGATAGGAATGGGGATTGAAAAAACAAAGACAGCCTGTATACTTCCTTATGCCATGCTTTCAATGGAACTGACAGCAAGTTCGTGCAAAAAAAGCACAAACCTAGAAGGAAAAACGACGCCACAAAGTGGGAGAAGCATAGAAAAGTGGGTACATACCATTACTCTCAACATCAGTTGAGAGTGAACTGTTGAACTCGAACTGTGAGACCGCCAGGTACTCGTCAGGGTCCTCGGGGGAACTGTCCTGCCCTGCACTTGCCCCTCCACATTCCACCCTCGACTCGATTATCGACCGACTGTCTGCACTGGAGCCGGCAGTGGCCAAGAGGAGGGAGCCGTCGGGAGCGAGGAGGACGCAAGTGGGGGCGGAATTAGGTGGCGAGAGGGGAGCGCTAGTCCATGTGGCATCAATGGGGATCTTCTGCGGGCTGGCACCGAAGCGTGTTGCACACAACAGCACCATCTAAAGTCAAGGTGTTCCAAAAGATCCACAAAAAGAAAGTACCTGTTCAGGCTCCCAAACCGCGACGCCACCGTTGCATAACGTGAGTAGGTGACAAAATAATCCACCAGAAAATAAAAATTCCACCTTTTTGACATAGCTCAATGCAAAAATTTCGCCATTTGCACCGATAAGTTCTCCCTTAATAGCGCTTGAGAATCCTATAGAATCTGGCGTAGAGGTGGATGGGTTATTAGTAAAGTTGGAGTCAGAAACGAAACCAGTCATATATCTCGTAATAGTCTTCTTAGTTTGTAAGTTTCTAACTGCTACACAGCCATCAGCCATGCCGAAGGCAATCATAGGCGAGCGCCAAGACGCACAAGTTATGCAATTTCCAATGTTCCTGGGCAGGCTTTGAACACTGAAAGAAATAAATGCATTGGACAAGACAATTGTGGATAAAAATCCATTGACCTGTTCATCTTCAATCAAACTTAACATGTTAGCTCAATTAATTTCTGAAACGGTGTGGGAATGTCTGTGAAAGCATGTGCGATTTGAGGGAATGAAACATGATAAACACTAATACCAACTTTAGTAAGGTGAATGATAAAACACGAAGATGTAAGCTAAGCAACGCACTTGAAGTAGTTCTTACTGTACGCTTCAATGTTTTTAGTGGTGATCCTTAAGTATACGATGAAGTCAGGGATCCGTTTTAGGGACCTATTGTTGTCGAATCACAGCATAAATAGAGCTAGAAGGTTTAAGATAGGGATCAAAAAATTAGATGGGTCATTCTACTTTACGGTTTTACTTTCGTGAGATGAAAATTGTTACTAAGATCATTAGAAAGCTCTTATCACCAATACAAAAAGGATGAGACTTACATCGTGTTGGAGATGGGCATGGTATCCACATTGAAGCCCTCCACAGTAAAGAGTTTCAGACTCAGAGGTGAAGTGCATAGGATAAATGTCTCACGCATGTAAAAATCTTCTACATTTGAATCTCCCGACAGTGCTGACGATTTCAATCCGACAGTGTTGCTGTAAATCAATGCAACCAAGTCCTTTCCAGCAAGAACTGTAAAAGCTTACGAAATCCGTTAAACTTTTATGACAAGGTTTAAATCGCTGCTCGTAAGATGAAAACGCAAACTTGACGAAAGAGTTGGGATTATTGGAGCCCAGAAAAAGGAAATATTAACACAATCAAATATGGCGTACACTTTTAAAATAGTATTACAAGATATCCGTGCATTGCAACATTAAATAACGTTACTGCATTAAAAGACTTTGAAGTAAATTACGAAACACATGAATATTTATTGTTATCATACGAGGCACAAATACCACCGTTTAAGCGCATTACGTTACGAAAATAATAAGCTAGACAAGAGGGAAATATAGAAAAAATGACTTGGTTATTTTAAATGCCTATTATATGCATAAAATTAAGTTACATCGATCTGAAGTGCCACATCCAAATGGAGGCACATCTAGTTTTCCAATGCAAACACACAAAGATTTACAAAAGTTTGCTATTGTAATGATTTCCAACGCATGTGATGATTTTTTTTGTTGTTACTATAATGTGACATAAAACGTGAATAAAAATATTATTCACCTTTGAGGGGAGGATGCAGAGCTTGAAAGGCTGGCGTTGGACCAGGTCTAAAATAACAACCTCAATCGCGCAATCAAATTGATGTTTATTTGAAAATGTGAAAACAAAGTTGATATCATACCAGGGCTACGGGTCTGGAACCCTGGAGTGAGAAAGACTTCAAAAGAACTAATCTCTGAGCATCCCAGATCTCCAGGGGCCAATTTTCATAAAGAATCGCGAGGTATTGTCTAGTAAGAGAAAACAAATAATTAAAATCATGCACTCTAAAGCACCAAAGACGTTACCTACTATTTATAACAAGATTGCGAGATTCAAAAATATATATTGTTTACTTCAAAGCAAAACCAAGTGTGCTAAAAATCGCATTGTAGTGTTGATCATAGGCAATCCATGGAAGTCTACGTCCTTGTTTTAAACACTTCTAACGAGCCATTTACAGGACATTCGAGAGAGTGAAACGAGTTAACTAGCACCATTTGGGATGATAAGCTTAAACCAACCTACGAGTGGAGATGTGCGTACTTATGAGCCCACGTAGTCACGATTTCAATAAGTGTACGGAAAGTAGCTAGATCAGAGGGGCAAATGCTACGAGTCGTTTTGACGTAGAACTAAAGCGCAACAATAGACCGAAAAATGCATGAATGAAGTTAGTACCCGAAATTGCTAATATTTAAGGATCGAATCGGTGTGACATTGGCAGTGGCGAAATTGGTCATCTTCGAGGCCTCGTTCAGCCACTTGCTTGGTTTGATCGCGGAGACCGGTTTCTGCATGGCCAGTTTAAAGAGGTGCAGCTCCTTGATATCGGCGCTTTGTGTAAGCACTAGCTGCTGTCGACCTGTCTCAAGTTCGATGCGCACCACGGTGTTGTGGACGCTAAGCGCCGGCTTGACGGGTTCCTGAGCTGTGCCACTACTACCGCTGCCGCCGCTGGAGCTCTCGGAGGTCTGGTGGCTGTGCACGAAGAGAATCAAACCGCTTCCTGCCTCCCCACGGAGTATACCCCAGGCCAGACCATAGACGGGCCCGTTGACCAAAAGATACTCTCGCCACATTTTGGTTGTGCATAGGTCCCAGATCTACACCAAAAAGGGATGACAGAGGTGTAATGCAGAGCCAAAGCCATGCATCAGAGCATAAGCTGATTTATGGTGCCGCAACAACCCAAAATAGATTGTTTATAGATGAGTATTTTGAATAGTACGACTTTTGGAGAACAATAATAGGTCTAAAAACAATCAGGCGGGTAGAAGAGGATATAAGTCCAATTTAAGATACTAAGTTGTTTGGTTATTTAATGGAAAATCAGTAAAAAAGAAATATTTGACCGTAATGGTGAGTTTTCTGGAGCAGCTGGGACTGCTACAAGCGCGAGTATAGTAGTAAATCAATACCACTCATCCACTGAATTCTCTGGTCATTTCCAGATGAAAAATCGGTAAAAAATGCCATGAGCTAAATCCAAAATTCATGGTTGTGACATGGAATGGAAGATTGTTTGGATTTGCATATAAAAGCACGTTGGGTGAGTAATTCAGCCATCTAGATAAACATGCCAACAAGGGACGAAGCTCTGTTCAAAGTCATGTTACATTATGCACAAAAGCAAATATTACTTTCATAACATTCATTACAGAAATCATGGGATCGAAACGTTGTTCAAAGCTAGCCAACTCAAACTTGGTGTCAAGATATGAGGTTCAACAAACTGCGCTTCAAACTATGCTTGTAAGCGCGAAAAATTGAATTTACATGTAATGCCAAAAATTACATGAAACAGACAGAAAAATAATTGAATATTGTTCGTTGAATAGATACATGAAAGGCGACAGCAGGTAGATATGCTGATGGCAGGATTCGCATTTTGTTACACACGTTAGAAATAAGTAAAGGCAAGATGAAAAGGGCTCTAGAGCTCTAACCTGAACAGTGCCGCGTGTAGTTCCCACGGCAACGAGTGAATCGTGCTTGATCTTGGCGGCAAAAGGAAGCAAAAAGTGGGGTGGACATGCGCAACAAACCGTTGGGGAAGGAGATCCCCCGCAGTAGAAGCCAGTGAACCGAAAACGCAGAGTTGTACCACTTTTGCTGAGATAAATGAAACAGCGATAACGATCACTTCTGATAAAACTTGATGGACTATTGGTGGACCGATTTTGAAAATTGCATATCATAAACCACATACAAAGACCAAATTCAGTTGGTAGTAGTTATAGTAACTCTTCAAAGCTTGAATTGATTTGTTCTGTGATCGAACATCACCTAGGTAGGGTCATGGAGTTTAAATTAGCATACTTTTGTATAAGGACATATTTGCTTCAGGAGCACTAAATTATCTACGAGGACAAATGTAAAACAGTGATCTGAATAAGCGTAAAAATTAATGGATAATGAGAGGACCGCAAATAAAGAAGTAATGGAAACGTTAGATGTCGCAGAACCCGGGGTGAATAAGAACAAGTTAGTTTAAAGCATACAATTAAAGAAGTGTAAAATAGCCAGAAAATTGTCGAGCAATCTCCCAACTAAATTATTCGACACATAAAATGAAGTTTGAATGTAGGACGGGTCATAAAGCCATTTCATAACTGTGTGCAGATTTGCAGTTAAAGTCTTTCTGAAAATGTCAATAAATGTGATAGAAAGACCCACATTTCTTCAAGATTCAAAGCCTTCACCATGTCCATAAGTGTCCATTGTGGCCAACCATCTTTCGAAGGAGCGTCGGATTCAATTGAGAGAAACTTGGTACCAAAAATATGAATTTATATCGGTGATAACATCGAATCAGCACAGTATGAAACGTCTAACTCACCTGCAAACGACCGTCCGAAGTCGCAACCGTGACTGTCAACTCAGTGCTAGGATCGACAGTCATAGCGACAACACTAAGGTTTCTACCTCGTCGCAGAGACTTCGATTCACATAGGAAGTGGTATTTAAGGTCGGTAGGCGCGTGCGAAAACGCCTCCTCCATAGGGGGAGGTTTGAACGCAGATAGGCAGTAGTGTAGACTGACAGTACCGTTTTGGTGCAAGCATATTAGAGCATCGGCCTGATGGCAGCAGTATACCTTATCAAAACCAAATGTAAATATGCAGACAAAGAAAAACTCCTAACCAAACACAATAAATACGCTGCACGGAACAAACGCAGGAAAGGTCAGATTGATAATACAAATGCGGTATTTTCAAATGTTATTTTCACGGCAAAATTTGGTAAAAATACATAGGGGGATACACAATGTGGGAACACAGTTTGATGAGTAACACAAACAATACTTGAAATTTGATATGCGCGAATCAAACACAATAGCATGACCATGCTAAGCCCTCTAGCTAACTTACTTGAACGAAAGAAGCTGACGACTGGTCTAAGCGAATACCGCCGACGCACTGTGAAAGAATCATGTCGAAGAAAACGATTTCCCGAGAGTACACGAAAACTGTATGTTGCTTACGAAACCCGTGGTAAAGAATTTGGAGTGGCGCCTCGTTGCCAATATAGGCATTACTTGTATGAAACCTTTCACTGTTCCTACAAAAAGTTTGTAGTACGTTTATTTCCGATATGGGCAAGTGATCTGAATATCATCCACATACTTTTGTAAAGTTGACAATCGAAAAAAACTTTTGGCGATGACGGCTTTGGCTGTCGCTTTAATTGTCTGAGAAAATCGCTTCCCGGCAGCGTCAATTTCACTGGCGTCATTGGAATGACCTGGCAATATAAAAGAATAATTAAATAAATTACCAATATCAGACACAAGAATCTGCTTTCCAGAAGTCTCCGGAGACGAGTTCCAGGATAAATCATTTACCACAATAAATTGATTTGGTCCTTGAACTAAACGAATGCAGATGGCAGTGAAATAAACCCACGAATTATATTATGTGAGGAAAATGGGTCGAACGCCATTGAATTGATGCTGTAAGAATAATTCTTCTTCCACAAAGGAGTGCAAGTTTGAGCATTCCATAAAACAAGCTTATTCTCGGTGTGAAGAATAAGTAGGAGATCACGGGATATATCCTGATCAGAAATCCAATGCATACCTAAAAATGAGCGTGTAGAAAGGGAGACAAACCACAGACGCTACTATCGTTTTCAGATGCTTCAGCCAAGGGAGTAGCGGAAGCAACGTCCCATATTACGATCCGACCAGATGCGTCTGCACTTGCAAGTCTGTGAGTGTAGGGATTTTTTGAATCATGATAATAATTTTCTGGAGCCCAAACTAGCTACAGAGGGGGGAAAATAAGGCTAAATAACATCTTCAAAACAATGGTAAATAAAAGTGACAACCCCATGGCTAGTTGAAATAGAAGCAGTGTGAGGACAGATGAGATGAAGTTTACGACTAATTTGGCATAAGTGGGAGTTCTGCAACTTACTTGTGTGACAGTTGCTGAATGAAGATTGAGCGATTGAACAATCTTAAAAGGAAGCTATTTTTAAAGTATCCCTTACTGCAATCGACCTAGGTTCCACTAATGAAATACAATTGTCATGTGCAAAGGCAATTAAGCGCTGCCAGCCACTATAAGATTAGGGAAATACTTCAATGAACCTGGCTAAGGCTCCCGGGGACCTAATTGCCTTGTCTGGGGATAGAATTTTTGGGCGAATATTCATCTAATAAATGTAGTCACACGACGACAAGCAAATATGAAGACAAGTCAAGCAAAGCCCAAATCGTGTGGGCGCGGGACATCGTTAGAACATTATAAGACAAAAATGACCTCTGTGAGTGAAATTCCCTTAATTCGAACATTAGATAACAAAATCTCATTCACACTGTCTATTAAGTTTTATTGCTGAAAAATTGAACAAATAGTGCCTTTATAAGAGTCGCAGGTGATATTACAGTCATATGGTATCATTCGCATTTAACCCTTGAAGGAATCACATGATATGGACTTCCTCTATTAGCAATGATAAAAAGTATGTCTATTGCAGCAGAATAATTTTTTGTATTATATTGCAGATTTTCCTTATATGTCCCTGCGCAACAGGTTAAATGCCTTTACACCATTTGAACGAGCAAAATGATCGGAGGAGGCCATCCCCTATCGGA
>NW_020170381.1:263417-264447 GCF_000524195.1 Echinococcus granulosus | reverse complement strand
CCCTACTCGGACAAGTGTTATAAAAGTGTACAGAGAGTCAAATGTTTGTGGATTCACGATCCATTCCCTCTTTAGGAGTTGGTGGCTTCTGTCCAGCCACGAGTCTCCTACATATTGACCGCTTCTTACTAAAAATTCACAATCAAAAGAACGTGCATTATAGACTTGTGAATACAAACACTGTTATGATATAGCTAGTAAATGTAAGCATTATCTGAATTTCTACCAAGCAATTGGGAAATTGTCTTCATTATGCCAAAATGAATATGACTGAGCAAAAATCGTACGTATACAACCAACTATCATATGCGTGATAGTTGATAGTGATATACTTTAGCAGTTGAATTACAATCTCATCATTAATTTAAGTACTGAAACCCTGAAAGTTCTCATACTTTGGTGCCCACTTTAAATGGTTGAAAATTTCGAAAGAGAAGCAAGAATATGTACCACATTTCTTTACGTGCCCAAATGTCTGATATGGCCACCAAGACCCCGGATTTATCTAATCGCTTTTTAGTGGTGTTCCGCATTTTACAACTGTGTGGATTTTATAGTATGCGCAGATTGTAAGCCCCCCCTGCGTCGTGACCTTCAAACCACGCTAGTAGCCTGCCTGATGTTGTGCACGTTAGTGATTCGTGTACTTCATAGAACTTTGGTTTGTTACTACTTTAGGGAAGACTTCGGGCGCTATAACCTCCATCCGCCGGGAAGTAAACTTCACTAAAAACTTCAAAATTCGTCACAAAATAACCCTGGTAGCAGAACTACTTCTTAATTTGTGCGGACGAATTACGATGAACTGCGCTATGGATGAGCTTCTCGGTCTTGTATACCGAAAAATCAATTTCTCAGCTTCTCGCATGATGCATATATGTTATCCATTCGTTACGAAAGACTGCTAGAACTCATGCTCTAAATCGTGTCTTAATGCAAGATTATTTACATGTTTGTCTCAGTGACTTATTTTCCAAAACCTTACAATTATTTTACAAAATAAATAGAAGTGGTTACTTTAATGGTAATG
>NW_020170381.1:174989-263317 GCF_000524195.1 Echinococcus granulosus | reverse complement strand
CGAGGTGACAAACCAAATCATAGTTTAGCCATGACTCTAGAAATGAGATCTCGTGAATAAAGTATCATTATCTCGTATGCAGTGCTTGCCTATCATGACTCGTGTTCCTAATCGCTCAGGAGAGGAATTGATTAACGCAAAAGCAGGAAAAGTTGGTAGGGGGTTTAGCTTCATAGCGATTCTTTGTTGCGTGCATTCGAGAATTTCTAAGGCGTTCAGTGAGAAAGTAGGGTAGAGTTCCCCATATACTGAATTTATATTCATTGCTACTTGGTTACCCACGTGATATCGTAATCGATGATCATCAAAAATCGAGCCATCTTTTCCCATTTCCATATCCTCCTGTTAGACCCTATTTAATTCGTCTCGAATTGCGCGAAATCGCGCGAACCGAAAGGCGCACTTCCAAACCTCACTGGATTGGCTGCCAATCCCTTCAATGTCTAATCGATAGCCTCGGGGTAGCTTGGCTATCCCCATCGCACGTTCACAGTCGCACTGCCCAGCCCGTCTTCCATTAGACCCATTCGGCTTTCCTCTGTGGTATTACATTCACCTTAGGCAGAATGACCGATGAAATGGTACTGCTGGTCCTCACTTTATTAATGTTGACCAACCCTCCAGTAATTGGCACCACTGACGTTATGGAGGTTAAGCCGCAAACCGATTTTAGCGGCACTACTGGCATAACGTTCACAAACACTCCTGCGAATGAGGCGCAACTTTACACCTTGGGGACTTCTGAAGTTGCTCCTTCGTCAGTGACGGTTAAGGGTTTCTTTGAAGAGAGCACTGAAAGCGATTCATCAACTCTTTTGGCCCATGAAGCAATTCCTTTAAAAGAAGTCCCAATTACAGACGAACTCACCACCTCCGCGGTCGTTGAGGCGCACATCAACAAGACCACACCTGCCTCCTTACAAATGAGAACTGTGCCCCCTCAGCACCCCTGTGTGGTTGATGTGGATGAGAGTGAGCCGGAGTTCCAGCGATATGTTTGCACTGGAAATTGGGTTATCTCACTTATTGCCACAACATTTCTACTCACTATGATTTTCTTCGCCGTTATCAGTATGTCATCTGATATCAAGCACATATTTACAAACGTGAACTTTTTATTAAATCTCTCCGCTACATTGTAACAGTAACTGAAGCTATTTGTATAAAATTGAACGCAATGAGTCGTTTATTTTCCCCACTATCACAGAACAGTAGTGGCAATTTGTGGTCGTAAAATGTCTCAAAACTGGCTGTTGCATGTCAAGCGATTGGTAGCCTTATTTTAATTTTTATAAAACAAATTAATGTTCAAATCTTTGTTAAATGATTCATCTCCTGTGCTTACTGTTGAGTTTATTAGAATTTGTTCATGTAAACACTTAGCGCAACCTCACAAAGGGTGGTTCAACTCGCAAACTATTCCAACTTTACTGAATAGTTTTTTTTGTCCAAACATCAGCCAGGTAGATGCCTCTAACTGGAAGTATTTCTGTTCATACCAAGCACGTTCATTCAGAGAGTCTACGATACATATTTTGTTTTATTCTCTTCGAGATTATGCAAAGAAAGTGTCAACCTGTTTGTTTGAGTCTGAATATTTTCATCATATAATTTTTTCTCTAGAAAATATTACAACTTGGGGATTCATGAATTTGGTTGATGTTAGAAAAGCTGGAGTAAGTTTTCCCCAGCGCCCTGAAATAATAGTGCTCCTCTGTTCTACTGTGCCCACAATCTTCACGACAATAGCCAGACCCCTATTTTTCCCTTATCCCCTGCGGTATGCTCAATTCATCAGTGAAGTGGGCTGCATGCAGGCGCGCCAATTCTTTGACCTCTTTGCTCGCACCGCAGCCGTTTATCATATGATTTACTGGGCCTACCGCATGCCCATCATTCGCTGGCTCTGGCGCAACTATCTCCGGTTTAATGCCTTTCGGGCAGTCTGGACCAAAGAGCACATCATCGAAGTACTTCGCGACAAATTTGCTCCAGAGAAGGACGATAAGTTTAGACGAATGTTTCAGAACTCGCCTGAATGCATGTATTACTACGCTCAATTTCTGCAATCAGGCCTACCGATGCAGTACCTGCAAACTCTCATGAAGACGGGCAACCGGAGTCCTTCTATGTCCACCGCCGTAGATGGCATAGTCGGACCCGGTCAGATGAGTATGGGGAGTCATGCACGACCCGGATTAGGCGGTGCAGACAGTTCCGATGTACTTCCCCGCGTCAACCTCGGTCACCTCATGAATGTTGGCTCCGAAGCGAGTGCCTCACCTAAGGCAATGCACTATGGGAATTTTCTTGGACCTGGTGGTGGCTCTCCCTCAAAGCTCTCTAACGCAACTCTTCACATACCTCCAGGGGGCTCACATCAGGCCTCACGTAGCACAAGCTTTAGAGGATCCCCTCAAAATCGACCGGTTATGGCGCTATTGAATGTCGAAGGAGGATTCGGCCAGCATCTCTCACCAGAAAACGCAACCAATTCAATGCTTTTTGAGAGGCAGGGCTCTACCTCGCCTGACATGCATTCATTAACCCTGCCCCCTTTGTTTTCAAGTCAAGAGATGCTATTTCCTGGCCACGGACAAATGCCAGGATTTGAATTCCTTGCTCCTAGCGAAAAAAAGGAGAGAGAGGAGGAAACTGTTGTTAAACCACCAACTCGAGAATTTGTGTACATATGCAAACACGCGCTACCTGGAATAATCTACATTCTTTCATTCTTCGCCACTTTGCCTTCCTTATTTGGATTCGACATGTATCAGTATGAGAGCAAAATTACAACGGCATACTTTTATTACGACTTTTTATTTATTGTCCTCTTTCCGATGATTGCAATCACCGCTGCTTTCTACCAAGGCGTTCTTGCGAAGGTGCAACTCAACGGCGGTTCAAAGATGCGCTTTCGTCTGCGATGCTACTACGTGAATTTTGTCATTCTAAACATGCCGATGCTGTTCCTTATGGCTACTGCGATGGCCTATAGAATAACCCTCAGTAGGGAGGTAGAGACTGAAATGTACGGTACAGGGATAGTAATTGCTCTAACTGCCTATCATGCTCAGTTTGTGCTCAAGACAACAGTTTACACTACAGGATGTAATTGTATTTGCTGCTCTGAAAAGTGCCTGAACCGTTATCCCCGATTGCGAAACTGTATAATTACCATGGTGACACCGAGGAACAGATCAACTGTACTCCAGCCGAAGAAGGAAGTTGGACAGGGAAAGGAGAAGTGCAATGAAGGCGAGGGAGAGGAAGGAAAAGAGGCAGCACTGCGGGACCCCTTTGGTCAGGGCACTGAAATTCAGATTATGCCTCCAGAAACTGAAACAGTCTGACGGACTGAACCAACTTGTTAATACCTCTCTAAGGTTATCTATTTATTATCTATGGTTGTCGCCCTATCTTAATTTCGTACTTTGCAGTATATCCAAACACGAGTAACCATTTGATTTACTCCTGCCGCAGGTTAATAAATTTAAAAATGATCAAAATTAAGTGTAGGCATAACATTACCATTGATGTCATTGCATATTCTGCTACAATTGTACCATTAAGTGCGAATATGAGCTAGTAGCTCAAAATTCAGTTTATTTAAATTGAATAATGTCGTGTGATTAGAGTAGTAGTTACCTCAGTAACAAGCATTTGTACACACAAACAACTACTACTCCATTGTCCCTCCCAGTGTTAAAGCCGAGAGAGTTACTTGAATTTCTGTTCTGCTATTTGGTATTGAGCGCTACGTAGATGGAATTTCCTGGAAGCCGATTTCCATCCAGCCATCCATTTTGGTTTACTCAGGTCTTGTTATTTCTTTCAGTTACAATGGTTGAGTGTTCCTTCTCTCTTACGTCACTTAAAAATTCACAAAAAGCATTATTCAATCACAACGCCAATCAAGATTTGCATCATAGCCCCCAGTTATTAATACTTTAAGTAACTCGTAAGCCACTGGAGTTTGACCGTTTTCGTGCTAGCTAATATAGAACTTCCCTCTATGCAGACCTAGGAAAATATTAAAAGTAGCGTGCGCATTACAATCCTCTATCAAATCAACCTCTCTTGCAACGTTTGGTCTTCTAGATTAGATTATTCACAAAGGATGTAATTTGCACAGTAGTCAAATTGTGTTGTTTGAAAGCCATTAAATAATCGAGTAGCAGTAAAATAAAAGTGACTTTCTCCCAAATTCATTAACTTTTAGGTGTCGGTACTCATTAAGATATTAATGTAAAGATTTTTTAATCTATAGTTGCGCAATCATACCTCACTTTGTAATCTACTTATTATGCCTCTGGCAATAAATCAGAAGGAAAGAAAACAATTACATTATTAATCCTCATGAGTACGCCTTTCTTTGGCTTTATACTGCGACACAAGCGTCTAAAGTTCTACCATATTAGGAAGTAAAGTAGGTTTTGATTGTCATCATGAAATGATAATTGAAAATCGTAGTTGAATTATAGGTGTCGTGTTACATATCACATAAACAATCGGTGCCTATAATAAGTACGTCGTTTCTTTTTTGCCGCCGTCAATATGATGCGTGTTGCAAATTATTGTAAGCAGCAGTGGCACACATGAGGTCAGAAAGTGTATCTTCAACTACAATTGCAGAAGACAAATTAATCTTAGGTTAGCTTCAACCGCTAACAATTGGTAAAACGCACAGTCTTGGTATTTAGTAAAACAGCAACAGTTGCGTTGTAACAGCACATAATGGCCGTCAGAGAAAGCTTCAACAGTCATTTTCAACTAAAAGCAATTCTCCAAGTTCTCTGGTATGCTATGATGAAGACAAATTGTGGGAATTGTTCTGTTAAGACGAGATACACGCTATACTTGTAATATCAGCAATGGGATGCGAACATAACAGTCATTTGGCTTAAATAATGTGCACTTACAAATGTACACTCAAAAGAGAAGCTGACATTCGGATCTTCAATCCATGCGAAACCCATGGGACGTAAAATAATATAATTTTCACAGGGAACGTATTGTAGCCGAATTTTAAAGGCCACGATGAAAGGTCCGATTTGTTCAGAATTGAAGAGCTCTATTCCCTACCCATTCAAAATTCTCTTGACGCAAAATGTACCTTATTATTATAGAGATACTCAATTGCTACCCTGATGGGAGATCACACCACTGCTAAAATACAGCATGCAGTTGATTTATGATAAAAAAACTTGATACAAACATTTTTAAGCTTCGTTATCTATAAGTAAATTTTTAAAAATTGGGTAAATTTTTTGCATCCTCTGCAGCTGAACTAATTTACTTCACTGCACAATACATGGAGTAAAAGACGTATTTGCAATAACATATTCCAAGATAGTGGATATTAATGCAGACATTATGTAATGGCGACGTATGCAATAATTGACCCCGCGAGAGTAACGAAAACCTACCCCCATTCAGCTTTCACGTAATTTAAGGGCCATACATTTATTCCAAAGTTTGGTTAGTCGAACTAACTACTTAACTGCTACTGTTAGCTTGAACAAATAAGCACAAATATTCGGTAATATGCACCCAATATTACTGCTTCTACCCCTCCGTAAAATAATACGAATCCCAGAAGGTTGCATTTGGTAGATTACCCAATATTTGTACTTAATTAAACCTTACAATGCTGATGTCTTTCCTCAAATGGAAACATCATGTTTGCACAAAGCGTTCAGCAGAGGACTCTATCGACTAAAGAGCTAAAAGCCAATGTGAAGTTAGTCCTGAGAAGAAACTGCTATAATGAATTATTATTTCGAACACGTTGCACAGTGGCTTCTTGAAAATCATTCTTAAATTTAAACTTGGGCTGGCCATTTAGGGGATTTATTTTTATTTTAAAATACTTTTGACGCGATATTACGAATTGCCGGATTGTTGTTTTGCATGTTCTGTGGCAGAGTCACTCATCATCATTCAGTTTTTTACATAATCATGTTTGTCTCAGAGTATATTCAGTGTAACGTTGATCTTTTTGAAGTGCAGGTCGTACAAGTTAGTAAATTAAAGTAGCTGATCCTCTATCATTTTAAAAATCCCCCGCGTTGAAAGGCTAGTTTAAATTAGCGAACAAAACTGTCAGTCAAAAATGATGTGAACTATGTACCTAGCCTTTCATGATGTTTTCTATATAGGTCTTAAGGCTATTTTGACTTGCAAAGATGCAAAAGAATAGAAAGTTTACAAGCTTTTAGCGAGCCATCGGCCAATTTATTGAGTCTTTGCAAGGTCGCAAAAACAATGTGAAGAACTGTTGAATCAAAGGTAAACTTCTTCCGGAAATTATAACCGAATTTCAGCAGGCAGACCTTAGCTGGAATGAGGATGGATGTAAAAAGAGAGGACGATCGCCGGAGATTGCGATTTAGAAAGTGAAATGCCCGCTGAGGTTACCTGTCATGGAAGCAACAGGAGTAATGCTGGCCGTTAGGGTGAATGAAGATGGACGAAACTAATAAAAAAGTTAAACCCGGCCATTCGTACATGTCATGAAGTAATTCCCTTGGTTTAAATTGCCCTTCAAAAGTATCCGAATATTTTCTTTAAAAGCCAAAAGTGAAATAATGCGAGGCATATGCGCTATGATAGGAGCTTCTTCTCTTACATGCACTAACTACTGCTGAATGAATGCTATGCTTTATCAGCACTACACCATCTTGATTGACCGAACAAGCAACATCTGAAGCCCAATATGCAATCCAACTAAGGTGGTTATATCACGCAGTATAAAATTAAACTGTTATATCAACATGATGTTGAATGCAAGGTATCCTACTAGATACCTTAATTTCATCAGGGTTAGGTTTTGTTAAAATTCCAGTTTGGAAATCTCAGATCCCAAAAAATAAGATTAGATTCCGGTTTTTAGGTAAAAATAAGAACTTGATGCAAAAAATCGAGAAAAATGTAGATATGCTAAGTGCCAATTCTCTATGGGAAGACTTCCATGTTACTGAAGGAATACTAATAGCTGACTTATGCCAATAACCTTTTTATTTTATCAAAAAGTAGTTATTTGAATGAATTTAGGGCTTTTCCAGGAAGTTTTTTAAGTCCTTGTGTAGTGCGATGTTTGTCAAGAATGCTAATAATATTAATACAATTGCAGCTTTTACATACCTCCTTCCGGTAGTTTGTCTAAATGAAAAAAAAACGGTACTCATGAAGGGCAAAAAGTTGCATTGTTTAGATGAATGGAATGATTCGCAATATACTCGTGATGTGAGAATTAGGGAATCCCACAAATGGATTAGGGTGGGATTTTAGGAATTTTTGTGTCGTTTGATTCTTCCTCACATTGTGTACTTGACAACTGTTTCATAAGGGCAGCCAAATAAAAAGTTTTGTGTTTACAGGAGTGTTTTACGGATAATGCCTGATACACAATTTACTCCTGAATCAACAAACACATAGAGCTAGCAGATATTTTTTGGAAAGTTATCGTCAACACCCCGGAGTAAAATAACAAGAATAACGATGCATTTTGATACCAGAAATAAGTAAGAATTTAATATGCAGACAAAAAAGTGTATGCTTTTGAGAGGCTGGAGTTCCCATGGAAAGCATCCTTTTGAAATTTTCATGTTGGCGTAGGCCTTAATTTGCAATTATCAAGGTGTTCACAAAGGTGAGCCCGTTTGAAATTGCATAACTTGTTAAAGTGCAAATATATCAAGGTATAAACCAAATATTAATGTCATTATCATTTTCAATGGATATTCTGGCTTGGAAGCATGTTAGAAATAACATAAAATCTAGTGCAAGCTTCTGTCAAAACAAGAGATGAGGCATATGAGGCTTTACATCATTTCAAAATCACCATTGTACTAGATAAGCTGAAGTTATTAATGCTTCATACAACGACTTTATATCCTTGGAGTACTTACAAGAATTTTTAGCCTTTTGATCCCCCCCATGCCCATCAGCCACTTAGCACATAACCAATAGTGAGCTAAGGAACTACTCAGAAACGGCAGAAACTTTTGAGCATATTTCCAACACATTCAAATCTGTTCATTGGATACACTAGCGGGAAAAACACAAAGTGAAGATACCGTTGTTACTGTTTAAAATCGTAAGATACTAAGTTAAAAGAAATGCACTTAAAACTATAGTCGCCATCCAGGTCAACATCAGCACCACTGGTCTGACGCGATGAATATTTGTGTAGTTTTAGTCCTGATCAAATGAGCTGCTTTCAAATTCCGGTCACATGTTTGATAGACAGACAACAAATTAAACTGAGAATTCTTTTAAATTTGAAGGTGAAGATTTATCACTTCTGTGAATTATCTGCACCCCATAACTCTCGTGATAGGTCTGCCCAAACTTTCAGTTATCAGCTTGATGAGCTTAGTGCAGAAAACATCATGAACGGAACTAGAGGTGCTTGTGTTTAATTTTAAATTTATTAGGTGCTGGGCATTAAGTTGGATAACCAGAATATTTATGTTACCAAAGTGGCGGATAATCAACTGAAATATACGTGGATGCAACAATTTTATTTTACAGCCAGTAGTTTTGGGAAAATAGTTTCGCATTGTAGTACTTTGGTTTTTCTCACCATTGATTGGGAGAAACTAATGCGGATGTATTATGGTGACTGATTAAAATGTCAAATTCACTGGGGCTGGATAAAGTGAAGTGGACTTCAAAATCCGAATCTTGGAGTCCTTTGTACGTTCCTTGGTAATGAGACAGTTGCCAAAATGGCACTCTAAGCCTGACTGCCGACATTTTGTAGACTACCGGTACTGTGACCGATTTGGTGACTCTGGGCGATTGAACCTGGGCTACAACTCACATTCTCAACAGGACTCCGCAGAGTTCTGTAAGCTGGACTGGGCCCCATGTTGAGATTTCTCCTTGAACTGTCACCCGGAGAGTGTGTTGGGCTGGAGGTCAATGCGCTGGTATTGGCTATGGGTTTCGGTGTAGGGCTAACACTCTGGCTCTGTGAAGCTGGCTTCTTATAGGTGGCAGACCGCTGCAGAATAGAATAGTGCATGATCACATCATCAGGTTGCTTTTTTTCCACAAACTCATCATCAAATGTCTCCTCAAGAATTGGAGGCGCTTCTACATCTGTCTCGGACTTCTTGCTCTTTACGTGTTCCTCTAAATGTAGTTCATCCTCTGCACATTCGGAGCGCCACCGGAAAACAACAGAAAATTGACGCTGCAGTCCGAGCATAACATTACTGCGACGAGCACTTCTGCACTCATCAACCTTTGGTTCCTCACCAATCGAAAATTGTTTTCTAGCTCTCCTTTCACGTCGAATTTCAGTGACAACAGAGCGCAGAGTTGCCAAGACAAAGGTACTACTAAACGACATGTGATAGAAAGCATAGAATATCAGAAGGGCATTAGCAAAGTTCTCATTGACCAGGTAGCGAACTACGCCCATATAACAGGCTATGTAGATTGTCGCTTCGACGAAGGCGAGTGGAGCCATCAGGAAAAGGAATATAAGAGGCTCATAGAAAACGCCGTAATGATGTCGAGGCAACCAAATGAGAAAAGCTGATGTCACCCCAACAATTATGGCCATTGGAACAACCCGTGTAACAGCAAAGTCGAACACCAGAAAGATTTTGGTGCCACTGATGCTTGATAAACATACATCGTGGGTGCCGTTCCAAAGCCGTTCGTAACGAAACAAAACAAGGGGCACAGCAATCAATGAGGAAAATAATGCTATGGGCAGTGCTGATATGAGAATGCCACGGAATATATGCTGCATTACCAAACGACGCCTTGGAACTACTTCGCTGAATAGGAAATCCCAGAAGAAAAGAACATAGGGTACAACGATCAGGTATGTTGCGAATGAGCGGGTAGCATGGTCCATGTACACAAAGGCGTGACACCATCCCCATAATTGGTCAATGTTACCTTCCTTAGGAGGATTTGCTACGGCTAGAACTAACTGAGGGAGAGTTGAACAGAGCAACACCAACAAAGACGCCACACAGGCCAGGATTCGGTAAATAAATAGCGTTCGTGTCATGTCTGTAACATTTTTTTGGGGGAATCCGGTCGGAACTGTACTGTATCCGTTATTGCGAGAATTAATTAAGGGCTGGTGGCCCAGCTGTTTTCTACATTGGCCTATCCAGAGGTATGCCGCTGCTGTTTGTAAGATTGCGGGAATTATTACTAAAAAGGAAAAATAAGTGCAGTTAACAAAATTACTTGGATTTTTTTAATAATTTTATTCAGTAAAAAAATTGAAATGCCATTTCTCATATTCTGAAATCAAAGGTTGTTGGAAGAATAGAATAGTTCACAAGTGAACCATACGAATGATCAATAGCGGCTACTCAACTGGTTGATTGAATGAAAGTTCCATAATCCCGCAAATTTTGTATTGGTACTACCATTACATTTAACATGTAGCACAAATCCCATAGTAAAACATTCACACAATTACACAAAGCAAATTGCGGACGATTTATATGAGAGTTGTGCCGTGGCACATTAGAGTAGTGTGAATGGGAGAGAGTTTATTCACGGATAAGTTCAGTACCTTTGGCATCGTCTTTTTCAATTATGGCAATTTTAAATGTGCGCGCCCTAAAATATGAAAACGAAAACTCGGGCTATTGAAAATGAGAAAATCATGGAATAATTTTAACATGAAACTCCTAATACTAGTCTAATGGCTGAAAAACTATTTTGTATAAAGTAAAGTAGGTAAATTAGATTCTTTTAGCAAAAATGGTCCACTTGCAAAGCAATACGTCGAGTCAACGGAGGACCTTGGTTAAAATGGACCCGTGTGCTGTGAATAGTGATCTTTAATTAGACTGCGCTAAGGTGATAAGTTTAATGAAAGACAACCCCTTTTAGGTGGCATTCTCCCTTGATGAATGAGCTGTGGCTGTGCTTGTGCGTTGTTTCTCGTGTGTTGCAATATCAGCTTTCAAATTTACAGCTAAGAGTGAAAACTAGAAATCCTGGGTCCGACTACTAATGCTTTTGAAAGTGCGTTTCTTGACTAAAAGATTTTATTTAATTAAGAGGGTTTTTAAAGATAATGCAATGTGATAAGTTCTATTATTTTTTGGTATAAGGTGTAAGCAACAACAATCATGAAAGAAAACAAATAGTCAGTCTTCTATGCAAATACTGTTTGGGGAAAGAGGCTACGATAAAGAGCACTCACCCTAATATAGAACACAAGTTGCCATTAAAATGTTTCATTTCTGTCTGATTTGCTTAAATTCGCACCCGTATTTAACAATCCGGCGAAGGAAGTGAAATATACACTCTTGATTTAATTAGTCGTAAAAATAAAATAGTGTTTGATTGAAAATACCCCAAAGAACCCAATATACATTAAAAGGCGGATAAACACAGCGAAACAACTATATCGAAAACTCTGCGAACAGCTGGAAATAAAGTGATCTTCATGGGAACTAAAAGGCAATTACTGTAACTACCGAATTGTTTTTTTGAAGAAATGATACAGCTTCAAGTGGAGAAAATGGGTTTAGGAACTAATAAAGGTTTTCATAATATACTATACCCTTACTGTAAGGAAAAGACCTTAAGTTAGTCTATTCATTGGAAGTTTTGACTCACCCGCCTGCTACTAAAACTATCAATTGCATAGTTTCTAACATGACTGGGGTGTTTATCCAACTAACTAATAAATATCATTCTACAGTCACTGAAAGCGTGGTCGTTTTCGCAGGTTTAGGTTTTCAATAATGGATTTGGAGGAGTTTACATTGAAATAGGTGACACGTGGAAATAAGATTTAAGCAGATTGACCAAGTAAACATCCCATAGTCATATTACTTGTCAAGGCTTTATTAGCCGGTGGCAAGGAAGAAACTATCGTACCACATACATTGGAGTCCGAGAGTTGGAATGAGTTACGTATATCCAAGTCCATCCTTCGATTACTTTAATAGACTGTATTTAAGACGATGGCTTTAAAAGATTTTTGGAAGTTGTTTTTCTTTTAAGAGTATTCTGCTTAACTTATTCCCACTAAAATTGATTATACTTACTGTTGCAATGAGGTAAGCGATTTGCGTGGCTTAGAGATAAGCTTATGTGTGATAGCGCTTGTGATGTTTCACATGACATGAAACATTTTCGTGCTGTTTTCTTCTACGGAAAGAAACAACGACCTCAATTTAGACAGGTGATACGAATGCAGGGAACATGTGAACCTTTAGGTCAAGGTATCAGATACGAAATATCCAGAAATGTGAAGGCTATGGCATTTGCCTTTCAAAGGTCTAGTAAAACGTGCGTAAATAATTTACGCATTGCTTATCTAGTATGTTTTTAATGTATGGGAAATAATTATGACTCGACGTTTTTTTATATCACAGGAGCTAAACCAACCCAAGTTTAGCATTCTTCACTTACATTATGCTTATTTGAAATAAAGTGGAGTTTTATGTGGTGAAATACCACAATTACTACTGAATTGCAAATGTTCGGCCTATAAAATATCAGCAAATGAAAAACAAAGCAATGTAAAAAAATTTAGTAGCTTAGAAAATGCTCGAGTAATGGGGATAAGACCATCAGGAAATTGCCCGCATATGGCCAAGAAAACGAAGGGTATGCTAGTAGTGTATTTCAAAAGTAAGTTGCTTAATTTCGTCTGCTTCAACAAGTATTGAATTAACAAGTATTTCCCTAATTAGAGTCAACCATAGCCTTATTTTAAAACCACTTTATTCATTTAAGATAAATCGCCCCTTTTTCTTATTTCATGGATAATTTGGAAAAATAGTAACTTACACAGAATTCCTACGACTAGGAATCCGGAGAGTATGAGAGTTGCAATGCGTCGACAATCATGCGTTACTTCGTTTTGAATCACAGAGAGCGCAATGACGAACACATTATAATCTGAGGGGACAATGCTGAGACCGTCATCAGACAGGCCTACTGCGGAAATCGTTCCGGTTGTGTAATTGCTCGTAACCGGCTCAATGTTTGATGCGGTCACCTGTGTTGACAGCACCTTTAGCATTTTCGATTTTTACTTGAGTAGCACATTAGGTAGACAAGGAGGATTCACAGAACACATATGAATCCTTAAAAACATTCACACGAGAAAGTTGTTTGGATATAATTGATTGAAGATAAGCGTGCGATTGCCCAACCAATGGCACCAACCCATTTCTGATTGGTAGAACACGGTTGGGATGGCAATTGGGTGCCCGGTGAGAAATAAAATCCCCTGTCATTTTGCTTAAATTATACATTTTAAAAGTACTCTCAATGAAATCGAAATGAGTCTTTAATTAAAGTCATTTTATGATATTATGTTTACCTAGTGCATCCATGGTACATTAGTGGGATTCTTTAAAAAGTCATTTATTAGTATACATTTGTAATAATAATAAATGTTATTATGACTGTACAATACATGTTAAGTATCAAAAGTGGAAGCCAGTGTGAGTTTGAAAATACATTCTTTGCTCACATTGACTTCTGAACGCTTGCAACCTCGCAATGACCTGTATTGCTAAAATTAAAACCGGGGCATTTCAATTGGAGAACGATTCTGTAGAAGCAGGGATTCCATATCCTCCCAAAGTTCATTTTGTCTACTGACATAAGAGGAGATCGAGCGTGTTACGGCAGTGTCTCAAATCATTTCCAATTAATTCCTCCTGTTAATATATCTGCGCGTAGAAATCTCAAGACATTTTTCGTAGATCTAATTCAGTTTTGTAAGGTTTTCTCAGTGTTTTTTGGTTCTACCCTTTAAAAATTCGAATTGAGTGGATTTAACCAGTTGTAATAGGTAAATATGGATCAGGCTTATTAAATATTTCTAATCCCAACGACACTGCAGATCCTAATAATGTAACTGGATTAAATCCAATTTTATGGCTATTTAGGTACAAATCCATCTAACATATAAATTTGTAACATGGAAGCTGACTTCCTTGTTATACTTTAAGCTATAAAAACCCTAGAAAATATAAATTAAATGCATGTAATTGTGATTCCATTAGCTCAATCAAATTATTATACCCAAAGTCATTCATTAGTACCAGTCGATATGCATCAGTACCTACACTATACTCAAGGTTTGAATTATCTTGCTTATATGATTGGAAAGGTTCAAGTTTGAGAATCAATAATATGTGGAGTATTTCAACTGCCGAAGTGTTTACTCACACGGGTATTTTCAATTTATGTAATGTCGTTTGAGGCTTGACGTGAAGCTGAATGCGTGCTACAACCGCTCTGCACTTTAAATGTTTTCGCAGCCGATTAAACAGTAATTTTTTCCCGTAAAAACGACAGCAGATGAAACGCCTCAAACACCTCTCTAGGACAGCTGTTCGTGTACGCTAATGTGAATACTCTGGAAGTCAAAATCGATGCAAAGAAAATAAGAGAGAAATAGCACTTAATCTCGTGGACACACTTGTCGTAATTAAGTGTGTGGGTGATATGACTGCTGTGCTCTTTGGCTCACTCTCGCACAATGCCATCACTTTTAATTAGTGTATCATTTAAATGAATAACTCTTCAAGAATGCGTGGCGAAATGTCAGGATAAATAAAAAGGCATGCGAAATCCGATTTCCTAAGAGGGATATCTGATCCAAATGTTTTGTTAGCACATCGCAAGAGTAAGATCTTCAGTAACACTCAGGTGTATATTTCGTCGTCCAGTGGCACCCAAAGATTAGCTTACTCACACCGTTTCACTTTACTTGAACCGACTTTCATACCAACTGCTAGTGATATCGGATGATGATCGCTTACTCACCATCAGTATGGATTCAGTTACCACAGCAGCCCTTTTCCCCCAGTTGCTACATCCACTCTTTATGATAAACCCCCCAACCGATCACCCACTTAAAAAGTACAGTATGCGAACACTTTCTGCTGTTATCGTTATGGCGCTGACAATACTATTACAAGTGTGATTAAATGGTATTTCAAGAGGCAAATTCTAAGGACATGCATAAAAATAACTATTAGTAAAGCTGGTGAATGCACCAACCCCGTATTTTAAAGGACCTATCGTTTCGGGGCATTTAACTGTTGCAGCTATTAAAACGTATATGTGATCGAATATAGCGACGTCCGAAAACTAAAGAAATATTATTTTGGCCGCCTATTTCAAGCTGGTAGAATTTATTTTGCAAGACAAATCCATACTCTGTGTGCTGTGACGTTGCAGATCGGAGCTCATTTCGACTTTTGCCAATCGCCGTTGCTCTGCACAAACTGCTTGGAAGTGAAAGAAAAGTACCTTGCGAATAGAAGGGGCAAAATAACATCAAAAGCTTTGTGTAAATGTTTAAAACATTTCTGTTTGGTATTCGTACGGCTTGGTAAGGTGTACATCCGACTAAACAGCTTAAGCGGGAATGTAAAAGAAATAATAAAAGGAACCTAGATAATTTCACAATGCAGCCATCAAAGTTAGGGATTTAAAATAGGCATAATAAGGACAGTTTCAAGCAATTAACTCCAAACTCTTAAAATATACAAGTTAATGAAGCTCTCCTGGGATCGGTGAGTTGAACCGAATTCGTTAAAGTGCGCACATTCAATGTTTTTACGTGTTCGTTGAGGGGTGTAAGATTGATCCTGGGGAACTAAATAGAAAATAAATTGTAAGAGATGCTGAGAGTTATCAGCATTACAAATTTTCAAGCATTTAGGAAAGAAATATGCTTTTCAAGGAAGAAGTTACACGTATAGGAATGATGTTGCGAACAACCTATTCGGTATCTTCTATCCCACCAGCTAAAAATACCCCATTTATGATCTACTTGATTCAATATCATCTACCTAGAATCTGCTTAATTAAGTTCAAGTAAAATTTCATAAATAAAACGTAAGTTCTTGAAGGCACAAGGAGATAGTAAAACTGCACTAGCCATACATTGACCTCAAATCAAAAGCGGTCAGAAAAATATCGTTATTGCCTTAAAGGTTGCGGCTTTTACTTCTAATAGTTCACGGACTAGTGATAATGTGATAGTCACCAACCAACCTAAGAGGAATTTTTTATAAATTATTGAAACAGTTTGATCAAAAATGCAGAAATCCCAGCGCATTTAATCGCACCTGACGAGTGAATTTACTCACAATTATGTCAACAGTCTTGTTAAAAAAATAAAACATTGACAAATATGCCTCACCTTGGTGTTTGTGCCTTGGTATTAACTATCTTTTTAGAACTGAGTTCATCCAGTGTTGAGACTTTGTCACCAAACACAGGTGACGCCTCTCTGGGTGAGACGTGGATGGTAAAAGGTGAACCCCTTGGTGTGTGAACCTCGGTAAGACAGGGCTCCTCCTTCACCACTCCAGTCCCCTTTGAAATTGGTCTGGGATGAAACATTTATAATTACATAATGTGAATCTGAATTTTCCAGTGTAAGACTTATAGTTCATGAGGCAAATTAAGGCTATTGACAAGTCTCGGATCAGCAATTCATCAAGTTGTTTAAATCGTGTACCCAGAATTTGCATAACACAATTCTATTATTGCGTTAACCGATGTCTATAGTTCTATAACTGAGTATATTGTATGGCATGAATGTGATATGCCTTGTGAAGTGGCGTATTTCCCTTAAGGAGGTCGCGTATTTGTAGTGCAATAGGGGTGTACATAGCAGTTTTTAAATTCCACCTTATCTGTTGGAATGACGCGAAGAATGGTGCAGAATACATGCTTCAGAGCGTGAATAAGGATTTCCATTTCCCATAACTTCAAAAAACTATACAGATAAATTGAACTTAAAAGTGGAATTCCTGAACACAGCGGATGAAGTACGCTGACTGGATGATGGATTACAATACGCACTTCGTACCTTCGAACTGTCAGCATAGCAGAGCATGCCGCCACTCCCATAGGATTTTCAGCAATCAATGTATACCGGCCGGAGAAGGTTGAATCGACTGTCTTCAACACAAGTTTATGCACAGTGTCGATATTTGAAATTTTGAAACTTCTAACAGTACTTTGTTGAAGCTCTTCTCCATTGTGTTCCCATCGAATCTTAAAGTAAGGTAGTGAATTCTGAGTTTGAAAACCGTCATACAAAGAGACGATTTATGAAATATGAATCTACATACTTAAATCACGACAAGCAGGCATACGTCTAATTAAGGAACGTTCAAAAACGTTTTCAATAAAGTTTCCCATGTACTTTCTTTATACCAGGAAATAACATAGAGTATTGGGAACTTGTACTTTCATTGAAAGCGCATCTAACAGGCAATGTTCCATCTAACTGACTTAGTCAAATAGGATACTTTGGCACAAAAAGCAAGAAAAATTGACTTAGATCTCAAATTCAAGAATAGTTATAGCTTGCAATGAGTAACACTTAATACCAATGAATAAAATCAATTTCACAAAATGGATATTCTTTTGACAGATTTGCATTTAAAAGCACACCCTGTGTTTATAATGTGATAAGCACTGCACGTTCACAGCAAAAATTGTCTTAAAATATCCAACCGAACCGAATCTTTGTGACATGCAGCTTGCTATCAGTACACTATTCACAGGAGTTACTAGACTGTTCTGCTTACCAAACTTTTCAGTCCATCAACTATTCACTGGCAAAATATCTCACAGCGAGTGTTTTCAAATTGCTTTACCCAGTGCTACCACTAATTTTAGAATGAAATCTTCATTAACGTGGAAGTAGAAGACATTTTAAAATATCGTGATTTAGTCAGAAACGCACTGCATTGAGGTTGCGTTGCTATCGATACTCCGGCATGGAATACCTTTGCAAATTTGATCTTATGTAAGCCAAATTTATTACCCAATCTCTTGAGTAAGTCCGAAGATTAAAATGAAAACTTCCATTACTGCTAATGTAAGTCACGTCTTTCAATATTTCAAACAGTTTAACGGACTGAGATCGTGTAATTGGAATATGTATTATAAAACCCCACATCGGGTAATCAACTTCTGTATTAAGGAGAGAAAAATTCTGCGCGCTTTTAGGTATCATATCACAGGAAGCGGTTATTCAGCAACAATTTACTCCTCCCATTTTAAAGAGCAGTATTAGGATAAGAAGAGGTTTTCTCCGCTCACTTCCTCAAATTTGTCGAACATGCTGGATCGAGAGCGAGTGATTGCGAAGCAGTTTTAAGGAGTGCAAATAATAGATAAACCAGTTCTAAGCATTTCGGAAATACGTAACAAATCGCTGTAAAAATTTGAGTAAATTTAGGAGAGGCGTACTTACATTTTTTGAAGCACTCAGCTCACTGACAAGAAAATATAACATCAAACTGCTGTCTTATATCCCTTTCCTTGTGTACAAACCAAGTCTTCAACCTTTTACCCGAACATGCCAATAACAAAGCCGACGAAGCACTGTCTTTTAATCAGTGGAGGTGGGGATGTCCTGATCGAAGACCGAAGTGCAGGGCCGCTCGTGGCAGTTGCGTGCTGTCGGTCCTCGGCCACGCGGCGGTGCGCGCGTGCGCACCTACGACGACCACCCGCACAGAGTGAAAGCGCCTTCGCTAGTTAGGTGCGGCTTCCACCAGATAACGGTGAAACCCCTTGGCTAGATGCCTGTGGAGGGTATGCCTCCCCATGTCTATGCAGTATCTCAGATCACATGGACATTTCATTCCACTAATACCATAAACCGGATTCCGCATGTCTTTACATTAGAACATGATAAATTGACTACTATTTCGACAATTTCAATGAGGACTTCATTGTGGTAGTTGAACAATTTGGTGGTCGTAGTAACCACATTTGCCACAGCTGAATACTAGAATATAATAGAGATCGGAAGTGCAATCAACGTAATGAGACAATTTCATCGTTCATTAATGTTCCAAAAGCCCTACACGACTTTTGAGTGAATTTTGCGGAACATCAACTTTGGAAGGCAAACCCATACCTAAATCGAAATTATCAAAACAAAAATAAAAATGGAGAATTTACTTGGTTTACTGATACCCGATGGTAGCTGACTTACATCAGGCATGGGGAGTCCGATCACCGTGCATTCAAATCGAACATCATCTCCACAGGAAGCGGTTTGATCACGAAATAATCTAGTGAATTGCGGTGCCTGCTCATGCATGTGGGGCCTGTCCAAGCACAAATTCGCACGCCTCTGTGACGTTTCGGTAAGGGCACAGGGGGAGAGACTGCGTGCGCGACGATCACGCGGGACCGGTGGGGATCGTCGCTCTGTCGCCCTGACCTCGATGCGTGATCCACTCATCACGAGACCAGCCGAATTACGGGCAATCACTTCCCACAAGCCAGCGTGGTGGGGTAGAGCATACGGTATAATAAGTTGATAAACGTGTCCCCGTTTTCTGATCTAGAATTTGATAAATTTGATTAAATTCACTCGGTTTAATTCATTCAACGAGAAAAAACCTAATTAATCAAAGCCTTTAACCATGAAGTGCCAAAAAACTACGTCCACTGATTAGAATTTGTTAGGAGTGAAAGCACAAAATCATAAAGAGTGAGCGTTTAGAATGTAAATAGATTAGTTTGATATAACTGCAAAAACCAGTCAAATGGATGAGAAGTAATAATGTCCACTGAAAATGACAACCATTATTTCTTTCACAGATGCCTATTTCGGTCTTTCATGTAGGCACACAGCATAGTTAAACGGCGAACAGTGAAACAAAACATTTTCAGTGCTTGTAAAAGGGTGAGCTATTAAGTAAAACACAAAATCCATTTTCTGTGTATTAGGAAAAGGAAATTTTCTACAAATGGATCTCGGGTACCTGAAAGTCGTTTGTGGAGCCGTGATCATTTAATTGTTGACCATCTTTGAGCCAGAACACTTGTGGTATGGGATAGCCAGGTATATAGCACGTCATTTCCAGCCGTTCGCCAACACCGACAGTAGCACTAGAGGGAAGCCTTGGACTGTCCAAAAAAACCTCATCACGTATCAGTGATTCTCTCCCCTCGTCCCCATAACTGTTCCTGTCTGGTGAACACAGATAGCGTCATTAGTATACCCGACATTGCTGTAGAAACCAACGCGTTATCAAAGTAGTGCAGGCTGGTGAAGTCATTCGTGCAAGTGTGAAGAGGATGTGATAGGGTAACCTTCTAGGAACTCCGTGAATATCAATAAATAACAGAATAAAGTTTGTGCAAACAGCAAAGAATGAAGCCTTATTTGTAATTTGAGCACAAATGAGTCTATTTCTGTTTTCCATTGGCTTCAAAAAAAAAACAGTCGGCATCGAATTCGTTTAAATTAAGCACAGGACCGATTGCAATCGTTATTAGAGATTTATACCGTCCCATATCCCGGTTTCAGAGTTCATTCCATTATACGCCTAGTAGCTGCGACTTTTATCGCACATGGAAGCAATTCGTCGTATTTTCTTCTACCTACTTCAATTCTTACTATTTTAAGTTGCGGTGTATCTGATTTCGCGAACAGACTGTCCTCACATTATTGATAAATGGTAAAAACCTCAAATTTACTTGTTGTTAACGTTAGGTAAGTAAGCCTACTTAAAATAGAAATTATTTAATCGTTTGTAGATGACATGTGAGAATTTGATGTGATGTGGAAAAGAACTAGCGGACAATGTCCATCAATTGCCAAACCTTTACTTACCAAAGTTTACTATAATTCTATGTATTCTTCGACTGTTGCCATCTTATTGGTAACTTAAATGTAATTTCGATTTGATGTCACTAATTAATTTTAACTTCAGTAGGACTTGCTCCGAAAAACCTTAATACTGGCTAAGGAGAATGAAATTCCTTACATTGAAGCCTTTTTCGCATTCGTGAACAGATGCGCCTTAAATTTTCCAAATGCCTAAAGTAATGGCATAGCATAACTAGGATTTACTCTAGTAAAAAGTCCTGGAGGAACCCGTGAAAGAATTAGCTCCCAATTATATGCACATTTTAAGGCTCACAGAGATATTCGACTTTTAAGAATAAACCCAGAAAATAAGAATGTGCTGCGGAGGAAGTAAAAGTACTTTAGAAATTTTATTAGAAATTGCTGAGTCTTTGTTGTTTTCCCTGAATCGTTATGCTTTTAAACAACAAAATTATGCAGGTTATCGTTTGCATCCGTCACCAAAAGAGGCATGTAGAATGATGTCCCAAATTAGCTAAGATTATCGCATACATTACTGCAGCAGTAGCATTGTTTAAAAACTGCCTACTATGTGATAGCTTTCTGTAGTATCGAGGCGACGCTTCCGGCCGATTAAATATGGATGAGGAAGGAGGAAAAGAAGTTACAAACGAAACAATCTCTTGAACGATGCGAAGCATCCTCATTAACTGACGGGTAGGACATCCCCGTTAGACATAATTAAAATGACTGAGCATGCTGCCCTGCTTCATTGGACTAATCAAGGTAGCAAGATAGCTCTGACACCCAAGTTTTACCACTCATGCCATTTTACAAGATTAATCCTTTTTAAAAAGTCAAGTTTGACTGATCGAGAAACTAATTCCTTGGAGTGACTAATCGCAAAGTATAGATGCAATAAGGATGACAAACATTAATTCAGAGTTCAAAGTTGACATGCTTTAACAAACAATGAAAGAACTGTCAATGGTCATAAATTACCCCGAAAAAGATATCAATAAAAGACTGCCCAAACGATACAAATATTTGGGAATTGGACTCCTTCTCTCTGGCGAAACTGTCTATGAATAATACCATTTATATGAAAAGCACCAGTTGCCCGAAGGGCCTTGTGGAAAATGACCCAATTCGTTGTGATCATTTAGTACCCATACTTCGCCTCGCACTTTTACAACAGCCCATAATAGCCCATCTTTTTGCGACTTATTGATCAGAATTGCAAGACATGTGGCATGATACTTCTGTCCTGTTTCCTCAGCGGAAATATTTACTTCATTACCTTCGTTTTAGGGCATTTTGAGCTTCAAATTGAAGTACGCCACCCATTCCGAATGGATGTTTCAAAAATGACTCTAGGGAAAAAATGATGTACTTTGAGCTACGCGAAATGGGTGATGAAACTACCCGATCGCCTATCCTCTAAGAGAACCACTTATAAATTTGTTATCATAGTAGCAGGTCACCTTGAAATTCAGTGACAAAAGGTGCATCGCAAGAGAGGAAAGCGGGTGATTAAATACGAAGCTTTAAACCTACGGGATGGTAGTAGTAAAGCACCAGATTTTTTGTATGAAGAGGGTAGATTTGCAGAGAATCTATACTTCTCCACCAGAGTTATTGATAGATGAGTAACATCGGAGTCAAACAAATTCGGCAATGATCGGGAGCAATTACCACAATAAAGGTCACGATCGCGATAACGCAGTGGAGTCGATGGGCACAGGTTATTTTGGTAACATTGATTTTTATTGTAGAACTTCAATTTGACGGAATCATTCAAGTGACATTTGCTTTGGCTCTTTGTGAGCATCAAGAAGTTTCTACTGGGACCCACGATGAGGACGGGTTGGTTGGAAATTTTGGAATGCAATGGGCCTTTATCTAACGAATGAATTAGTTGGAGGTTGGGTAAGGACGCAACACGCCGCCTGAGCTCCAATGGCATATTCACCTTAGTTGTTGAAGTGATTCGGGCTCTGTGCGTGGGTCTTCCACAATCGTGATAATCTTTGCGTGGTGCACAAACAACATTAAATTCACCACGCAATATATTCATGCAACAAAAAACAGTGAACGAGTAGGGGAACGAACAGGCATGGGAGGAAAGGTCAAAAGTGATATTTACTGTGGTGAAAACGCCATCACATAGCTAAAACTATGAATACACTGATGTTTTAGTTAGATCACTGCACATAGAAGTGCAAAAAATAGGTTCAAGTGTTACGCAATGCACTGCTATTACTTAACCAAATAGACGCATTCCTTTGATGTTTAAGTTTGTTCAAAGCAACATTTAAAATAGATGCTTTCTGGAAAACTTCAATGTTTTTTGCACTTGACATTTTAATTTTACGCCTAATTTTGAAGTTGACAAATAAACTGTTCCTTATTATCAGCCCATATTTTAATTAATTTATTTCAGAGAACAACCTACTTCTAGAAATATACGCTAGTAACTTCTCTAAACTGAAAGATTAGAGGGTACAAGCTCAGTCCGCACGGACACTGAAGCCTTGGCCGTTCGCTTGTTTACGGACACTTCCAAGTGCTTACCATCGACTGACAGATGAAATGTCGCACTGCAGATTTCCACATCATTCTCATCCAAAGCCGAGACTTCATAGTCCCCATCATCGCCTCTACATATGTTGGTGAATTGGAGTTGAAACACCCCATCGCAAGGGTTGTTTGCTCTAGTAATCACTCGGGGCGTTTCATCTCCCCCCTGCTTTAATTCACGGTTCTTGTGCCGCCAGGAGACTCGGTAAATTTTTGGGACTCCTGGAGAAGGTCGAATCACACAACTGAAGACAGCACTTTCGCCAACGTTTGCAGAGATACTCTGAGGTCGGAGGAGGAATGATTTTCCATTGTCTGAATGTTGACTTTGTACACCTGGTGAGGTATTCATCGGTGATCTATGCGTGGATCGTCCGGTTTCATTTTGACTCACAGACTCAGCGGGACGGCTGAAATAGCTGTCAGTTCTGTATCTCTTCACTAAAGTTCCTTCCCCTTGACGGGGGCGAGTAAACTGACCAGGTGTTTGTCGTATTTCACGAGGCATAGGGACAGGTTGACATAAAGTGAAGACTTCTCCTACAGTAGCACCACCATCGGAATTCGTGCAAATATGGACTTCTGGATTTCCTGACCGCGAAGAGGGTGGCGCATTTTCCTGGTCTCTTTTACGTTGGTCATTCATGAACGACATTAGAGATTGTCTGGCATGGCTACCCGATCGTATAGCGCTATCTCTGAAATAAATTTTCCTGATTAGTCCTTACTAAACAAAATTAAAAAAATGAAAACAATATGGAAAACATAATTGAAATTCAAATTTCGCTGGTTACGCACATTACTCAGCGCCGAATTATAAGGCAAAAAACTTTCATATGCAAGTGATTCACATGTGGCCATCAATATTTAAGCTGAATGAATCCCCACTTCGTTAATTTTTAAAAAGCAATTCTATCAAAATGTTTAAATCACGTTTTGTAATAAAACTAAACAACAAAGCACATCATCCATCGAACACTTTCCTTACTATAAAATCTACTTATACCAATTAACGATCAGTTCTAAAGAAGTACTTTTGAATACATAATCTGCAGATCTCTCTCTAATTGTGCTCTTTATACCAACAGGAATTTGTTAAAGATGCCAGCTTCTAACACAGGCACGACTGATTGCTAGAAGGAGGGTGAGCACTAGCTCCTGGTGCATAAGCTTATAAGCAGAAACAATGAATAAATTTATGCTTTTGAAACAATTTCTTTTAGATCGAGTTCATCTAAATGTTGTGTGTCCCCCATTTTACTTCTCGTTGCTTAGCGTCCTACGAACGATAGAGGCCTCCCCCTTTCTGTCATAAAAAAGTGCAGTTGACAAACCAATAAAGAAAATAGCCATTTCCCACATTCTCAACTCCTTTTATTAATGTGACGTCAAGCAAAGTCACAGCTGAAAATAGGATAATTAATCAATTTTATTTCGTTTTAAAATGTGGTGCACATAACAATTCGACCTTTTGCCATTCAGGAAGCAAAATATGTGCGCAAGAAAATAAAGGACGTCTCCATCAATATAATGTTCAGCGCGTTCAAACATTCATGCTGCGGACGCTGAATTTAAAGCGATCTATTGCGATGAGCGAGGCTGCTTCAGGCAACCCTACCCACTTATTGCGATGCTGGCGAGGCGACCAGGCACCGCCTTTTTAAACAGTGTTTGTTAGCCAGTAGAATTGCAAAATAAAGTCGAAGCATAACTACAGCAAGATGCATAAATCCGTTTATGTTATTAGAGCTGATACGCATTGCACGCTGATATTCATTTGAACAATCTTTTGGAAGAATACAAAGGCTCTTATTTTGAAAACCTTAGGTCTTTGGATTTCGGTAACGCATTAAGCAGAAATATTGTAGGAATGGCTACTGCGATATTTCAGCTTTCATCATCATAGTTAAATTAAAGCTTTTGGCTACAAAATATTGGTATATTTTCCATAACAATATTGCTTGCATATCTATCTTTGAGAACACAAACCACCTTTAAATTTACATCATTCATAATTTGACAGATGCATGAGGAGTTTCATAAAAGCTCCCATAACAAAAGGTGGCCAAGATTTTAACTGCCGAGTAGAAAGTGTTTACTCTCTTTGCCGATATGTTAAATATTGCACCTCACTTAGTTACAGAAACTTGGTGAAAGTACATGTGATTAACATTTTTGATTAAACTGGTTGCAAAAGATGAAAATGTCTTTGAGGTAATGTGGGTTTGAATGCCCACCACAATTACAAACTTCAAAATACGTACGAATTCCGTGGTAAAACGAATTTGGCCTCAAAGAATTACTGAACAAAGGCAAGGCCTTACTGTGATCGGGTTTGCCACGAAGAAGAGATTAAACCAAGGTAAGTTACAAGACGCCTTTTCCCTATCCGTCAAACGCATTGTTACAAAGATGAAGAAGCACGACTTAACATTTGCAAAGAAATGTCGAGAATCAGCACGTATTTTTATTAACGTCGAACACACCCAAACTTTTCAATCAGCCATATCATACGCCTATTAACCCCATCCACAAGTATTATGCCAACAAGGACCAAACTAGTAGTGCAAAATAACAAACACAAGGAAACGTAAAAATGGAGAAACTTTATTTATTTGAGGAAAATCCTAACTCTACCTACATGTCGGATTATGAATTCTCGAGAACATCTTAGCAGAAATTTCACTTTCGTCCACATTTTTAATATAAGTCAGCCTAAAATAATTTTTTTAGCTACATCTCCTATAGGATGACTGATTTTAAGGTTAAAAGCACCATTCAGGGAACGGACAGTCCAGATTCCAGAAAGGCTGTGTGACACATGCGACTAAAAGTTGATTGTTCACCTTTCATAAAAAGTTGATATCTTGAAAAGCAGCGAAAAAAATAATCGTAAGTTGGCAGCCAATCAACAAATTGTTCATTACCAAAGCTGAAGAATTTCACGATTAAAACATTATCAACAAGAGAAGCAAACCCAATGAGGCAAAACCAATGGCGTTAAATAATTGATCTAAATATGCTTCAGGTTTATTACAATTATTTTAAAATGGTTGTCATTCACTTTTAACGTTATGTCAGATTCAGAGCATTAAATTATTAGGGGTAATGAATAAACTCAAGTGACCTATAAGAGAGCATGTTGACAACGCTGCTAGCAGTACCGTTCATTTATTTCTCCTATTGGTTCAATATTCGGATTTTGACAAATGGCTTAACTATTCTGATACATAATGATGGAATGAAATTGTTTTGAAGTGATGTTAAATAGGGCACCAAAATGCAGGGTAAGAAAGTTCCATCACATTTTCGACCTACTTATCAAAGTGAAGAGTGTATGAGGACTCGGCACTCCCTGCTACATTCTTTATAACAACGGCATATACACCATTTACTTCAAGTCGGGAATTTGGTATATGCAGAAGACTTTCTTCTTTCGCCGTTATAATCTGAAAGGCAATAATAATTTAAGCTTCTAAGAGTACCCAAGGTTTTGAAGATAGTGAATTTATAAACCAGTCAAAGTTCGTGAGGTTCATGAAGTTTGATGAAGCATTGACTTTAAGTATAATGCATAAGTCTCCTGTTTTAGTTATTCAAAAGTGAGTGTAAACATTTCCAATATATACTTATTAGGAATATTATATTCCTAAGTTAGAAGAAAAAGAGGAAAGTGATAAAACTTTATTAAGGTACTTCGTATCCTGTCCCTTGTTTTATAGTTTGGCCATCTTTGAGCCAAATGACTGTAGGTTGAGGCACAGCATCGTATTCCACTCTGAGAATTGCCGCATCATCTTCATTCAAATCATTCAGACATTGAATTGGCCCCAAAATAGTCGGGGAAACTGGTACTAGGTTTAAAATTACTCAAACTGAGACAATTTAATTGCACAAAAACGATGGTGTGTGACGACCGGTATCTTAAAACCTTTTAGAAGCATTATAAATGCGTAAAAACCAAAGTTAAATTCCAGCTTTCTCTAAGTTATTACCTATCTATGGTACTTGGTGCTGGTTGATACTGCCAAATTTTAAAAGGCGATTAAAATACAGGCTCACAAAGTGAAACAGCGATATTTCTTATTGGCCTATTAGTGGAGTACGAATGCAACAATTAGTTCAACCAAACTTAACAGTCATAGTTTGTTATTACAAGAAAATATTGTAATATATAACGTTTAAAATCACAAATGCTAAAGGGCTGACAGTTGAGGTTCCTATCAAATTTGAACAATAGAATCTGCTAATAAAGTAAACCCATTCGCATTTATTGGACTACATTACGGTAAGTAGCAAGATACGGCAAATCGACATTTATTCAATGTTTTTTGGCAAAGATGCTGACATATGCTATGCGAATATCAAAGTAGTCTTACGATCAATCAGTAATCTACAGCTGGTTACGCAGATTCCAAATTTGTTCCTCGCCTCACACTTGTACACACCGCCGAAACGCCTAGAGGTCTTTTCGATTCGGAGGGTACACAACCCTTCATTGCACTCCGTTTTTATACCAACACGGTCTTGAAGTTCAGGTGTCAGAATGGTTTCAAAGTGGTACCAATTGACTGTGGTTCTCAACTCGGGACTATTTCCAGTTACCCAGGGCTCTAGACGACAGCGCAGTTCTGCCGGCTCACCAAGGTACACTTTCAATCCGGTTAGCTGCTGAACGAACTGCTGACTCGAACACACTGTAATAACACCTGCATTACAAAAAGATACACCTTTTGTCACATTTATTCCTGACGGCTGCTACCCTCTTCAATGCCAATGGTTTTCAGCATATACAGAACGTCAGAAGAAAATATGTATTGCCAATTGGGTACTGGAAAGATTTAAAACGAAATGATTTCTACGTAAAATAATTGGAAACAAAATATGAGGGCAAAAATAATGGGAGAGAAAGAAAAGTTCTTCACCGATTAAATAAGCTACTTTACATTCACGGAACAGGTCCTATTGTTGAGTGAAAAGCAAAGGCACTGTTTGACGATCTGTAAACTGGACAGGATTATACTGATCGAAGGACATATTTCAACTTAAGTACCTTCACAAGGCTTGGACAGTATACATTTCATAATGCCTGTCTGGTAAATATTTTCACTCACAAGTTAGATGAGTAATTCCTTAGAATGATAGCAAGTATCTTGAAATGAAGGATGTAATCTGTTGCAATGTATTACCTAATGTTGAATCTTAGAACAATATAAAATGAATATCACTTTGTTGAATAAGAAAAACTTGATTAGAGAAAAATGAAGCTGTGCCGGGAAATGGACTCCTTGCCTGATGACTCGTAGGCGTCATTATCAATGATCATGCGACACGAATAACGACCAGCGTCAACCGAACGGACACGGTTAGTATTAAGCAGCACTGCTCGGCCTTCACACACGCTCACACTCCAGAAAGTGTTTCCATCGACAAACGATACCCCTTGGCTGCCGGTGAAGTAGTCCGGTGTCTGCCAGTCGGAGTCGTAGAGTTGAATTCCATCACGAAACCACTGCATACGAACACGACGGGCCCCAGTGTATGCCTCAAAGGCAATGCTTGGAAGTGGACACTTGAGTAAGAGTGGAGAGCTATCCAAGGCCCTTGTTATCCACAAGGACTTTTCATTTCCTGGCGGGGTGCCAGTCCGAGAGGAGACGCGGGAGGCTGGTTGGGGAACATCGAGAGCATTCTGTAGCCTAAGGATCGCTTCACGGTGCAAGAGAGTTCCACGTCAGGTATGCATAGCAGTCTCGTCTTTAATGATATTATCAAATACCCATCTTCTTATTTGATAAGGCATATCTAAACTAATTAGCCCACAATTTAAAAACAATCTTCACTAAAAACTAGCTAAAGAAAGCACTATGTCTTGCCGCAATGTGAAGTGATATGGGTAATTGACGCAGTTTCGAAACAAGCGTCATGACAATTGTTTGGATTTTTACAAAAAAGGTAATAGACTGTAGATTATATTATTAGTAATATGATTTCCACACCTAAAAAACTTCTTAGCGTTCATTGATTGTAGGATTGTGCCAATCAGAGCAAAAACAAGAATTTGTAAATGGAGTGATGAATTCGATCTCCCACCTTACTACCATATGATTCTACCTCACGGAGCACAGAATACGAAATAATCACCATTTGAATGGAGATTTCAAAGGCGAGCACTTTTCACCTCTCGCTGACATGGGATAAATGATTTGAAGCACAGAGGATTTACCGAAATAGAGCACGCTATAAGATAGTTTACTTTCCTCAATTATTTCAGTCTAGCTACTAAAAATGTTTCAACGGGTTTACACTCACTTCGATTCAACCATTACCGCCAATCGATTTCATGAGGTGTTCACTTACTTCAAAATATAATGCAGTCAGCCCTACCATGATGGGAAAGTAACTCCCAATAAACACTCGCGCAACGACAAATCAGAAATACATTCAGAGGGCGTGACAAAATAGCATCATGAATAATTCCAGCAGTTCCCACAATTCGTTTTAATTTAGGGCGAAGTTTTCACGGTAAAGAGAGCAACACATCCCGTGGCGATGGGCAGTTTCGGAAAAATTGAATATTGAGAAGGTAAGATAAGGTATTTACGTGACACAACTACACATGATTTAAAGTAATCACATTCAGTTGTGGTAAATGACAAACATGGAAACGATAATGGAACTTATCTTACCATCCAGACACTATTTAAATATTAACGAAAGTACAGTAAACTATAATCACTTTTTTCCCCAATAACTCCCACAAGTGATTCCCGAGAATGCTCATCATCGTTCGTTAAAACAGTTAATTAAATAACTGTAATGAATCCTATGTCCTTAATAGTCTCATTATGTGGTCACCCATGGTTTGGATTCCTAATTAATGCTCGCCTATATGAGGCGAAATAAATGAGGTTAAATACTTTTCAATCCATGCGAAATAAATGGAATGATGTAAGGATTTCCCTGATTGAGATAGAGTTTACTTTACCTGATGATTCTAACTTGACATCAAGTTCATCGTCGATAACCTGACAAGTGTACTGGCCCTCGTCGACCGATTTCAGACAGTCCGACTTGATTCGCGTCGTTAGCAGACTGATGGAAACAGTCCATTTTGTTGGGTCAATCGGTCTACCATTGTGCAACCAGACAACTTGAGAGGGTATCTTATCGAATCCACCATATTCCAAGAAAAATGCAACCTCTTTTCCGGTAACTGTGCATTTATTGCCATCAACGATTGCGCTTAAATCGGTAAGGCCGCGCTTTAATTTGGGTCTAACGTGTAGTGTGGCTAAAAAATAACCCCGCGTAATAAATACATTCTAGTGGCTAATTATCAGTAGAAAAATACTTACAAGAGCTTGTTATTTGCTTGTCAGTTCGTGGGTGTGTAATTGTAACAATGTACTGACCGGCATGCTTGTATAAGACGTTAGGTATTAAAAGAGATGCGTTTTTTGCATCGTTGCGAGGTATTGTTGTTGAGGCAAGAAAGGACTCAGCGAATTCACCTTCATCAGAAGGGTGATGGGCGGGAACGAATGACCATTTAACGATTGGCTCCGCGTCAAATTCGTGAAAGGTGCAATGTATCGTGATGGAACCCCCTGGCGTGGCATGCATTGCATCCGATCGCTTGGTAAAATATATTTCATCTGAATAATTCACAAAATCACAATAGTTGCATAATTTGTTAAGTTTTAACAGACTTATTCAACTGGTCGCATTTAGAATATAAATTGAGAAGGTAGTGGAATATGCGACTAGCTTTCCAGAGGCGCTATTGGCAAAATTTTTAAAAGCGCAATGGAATGCAGGAGTATCTAACATTTAAAATTCGCGCTAAGCATGCATGAGGACATCTTTCAGATTTACATAGTGTTCTCGTAATTAAAAAGGCATTTTTCGAATATTTTTAAGCATTACATATGGAAAATGGGGGATAATCCCTATAAAGGAGGAATTCCCAGAATGAAAGGAAAAAACGCCTCACTGAGAGGCAGGAGCCCGAGTTCTGTGGCTTAAGCAATAGGAGAAGATTAAGAACCATGACATTATAATCCCGCTTGATATTCTTTTCAGCATAGCCTTATTTTAAGTCAAAACGCCGCAATTTCTTTATGCCACTAATTACGTTGCACATTTATTCATCACTGATGTCTGTAGTTTTTCAGGAAATTCAACGTTCACATAAACATCAGACGTAATGAAATCCGTTTAGTTTAGGCAGACTTCAACTAACTATTAGTCAATCATTTTAAGATAGTTCGCTTCGAATCGAGTCTAGAGCCCAGATCAAGTTTCATTTGCTTATCTATTACGGCAATTTATAGATAGCTTATTTTATTTTGAAATATGATTATCGCATCTAATGAAATAATACTTAACTTAATATGGTCAAATAAACTACGATTTAATTTAATTATTCGGGTTGGTGAGAATGAGAAAAGTGCGTAATCCATGACAAATACGAAAGGCGGTCTTGTAAGAATAATAAACCACAAAATCAATCTCTTCATCATCTTTGTTTTGCAATTCATTGCTAGATTCATCTTCAAATGATAACCAAATCGCAATTGTCAATTCATGGTACTTCCTAAAGAAAAATGAATTCTAATATCACCTTCGGTGAAAGATGCATCATTCTCATATCCCAACGTATTGGCACGCAATTCCCAAGAAGACTGCTGAGAGTCCCTACTATTTCCATATTCTTGATGATCATTATAGAGGCCATGGTGGTGTAGAGGTGGTGAACAATCCGAGTTTGGCGATCCATTTGGTTTCATGCAGTTGTTCAGATTAGTTGTCATTATCTCTACCTCCTCACCGACTTCTTGTAGTGTACCCAAGGCCGACTGAAGTCCTTCGACAGACGCCTTGTTGAGTATAGGACCAAGCGGGTTTTCAATAGAATTCAGGTGGTGTTCTATATCCTTCTGTAATCGAGCCGCCTCTTGCTAAATGCGAAACACAAGGGGCGTTCACAAATACACCACTGCATCAACATCAACCCAAATGTAAACAGTAAATGTATATGAATCTATCGTTCATAGTTGCAATGAGGTAGACTGGGGGAAGAAATGTACGAAGATACACTCCTTAAGATAGAGGATATATTGGATTTGTTAGCATACAGTGAAGGACTTTGTCGCATTTTTTAAATTCCAGCATTAAAATGTCTCGTTTAAGTTATCATCCATTTGAAAGCTTAATACATCATAGCGTGACTTTTCAAATTCTAAGCAAGCAATATGCATGTGGGTACTATCACCAGTTCTGAAAATCAAAGTGATGTATTCTAATCATAAGCACTTAAAATATAGTAATTAAATAAGGTGCTGATTTTCTTTTCCTTGTTGTGTTACTGTCATTGCACTTAGGTATAATTTTTCCCCTTTACGTAAATACTGAAAACTTACTAAAAGCTTCACCTACCTGGACTTCTTTAAGAGATTCTGAGTCTTGTATAATGCCATCGAATTTCGACTGTAAACTGTTCGTGAATCCGTGAGCTGCCGCAAGGAGTTGGGAGTTCTGATTAGAGAGAGTACATTATTGTTTTGTAGAAGCGACACAAGTACCCAATCGAAGAAGTTGTTTTCGATGAACTTCATACTGAAGGTTGGTGTGTCCTCACAACGTGACCACATGCTTTGCGGTCAGTGAAATGGTGCCCATAAGTAGCCTTCGTTTACGGGTGGGGAAGTGTACTTTGTCGATACAGCATCATAAAACATGAAATCATGGCGCTCAAACTGTTGCAAGTCACCTCCTCTATTTATTACGCTTTAAAGGGACAATTCCACCACGTTGGAATTAAAAGAGAGAGCATTTTATTACCTCCATTGGTGCAAATAAATATCTGTGCGAGCAACAACTTTAAATCTTTCGGTTTCTTTTCATCGGCACCTGGTTTTGTGGTACCACCTCGAAAGGGACTACACAAACGGCATCAAATTTATGCTGCGAGACTGAGGCATTATTCGTAAATTATTTGTTCTTATATGCTTAGTAAACAATTAACACTCTTAATAATCTTATTTATTTCTATTTCTCCTCTTTAGCAATTTATCACTTCACATTATATATATCTACTATTATTTACTTCATGATTGATTACTAAACAAAGTAGATACTGGATAAACCAATGAACCTACCTGCATCAGTGTCGGTAGGATTGATTCGAATTTGCATAATTCTTGCACATAGCTGCTCCACACTTGCTGCACCTTGCTCAAATCTGTGGGTGTCTCAGCGTTGAAAACGGTCTTCACATCGTTGCTAAGGGCCTCCATGACTTCCTCCTGGGCCTTACATATAAAGTGTAAAATATATGTTACAAAACAAACTGCACTAATTAAGTGAACTATTTACCTCAAACTAACGTTTTTAAATGCTCGCTAATGATAATCTGCAATCCTATTAATTGTGGTCATTAGATAGGGTATCAAAAATTTGCACTAAGAGCAAAAACTATGCCAAGTAAACGTTTCACAATGCTCTGAGCAAAATGCACCAGCAGGAATCAAAGCGTTTGTGTATTATCGAGGTCGATTTTGTGCATTGAAATAGCTTGGGATTACCCATAGATCAAAATCTATACTGACCGAATATATCGTTACTTAAAAGCAAAAGGATGAATTCCAGTTCTCTGTTGCACATTATCATATAGAAGTCGATTCAAGTAGATGTAGAAAAAGCTCACAGGAACAGTGTTCCTTAGGCGCATCACTTCAGAATTGATGGTTTCCAGTTTTTTTAGGTAATCCCTTGAGGATTTAGCTCCATCAGGACAGCAGGCCGCATTAATAAGTTGTTCCAGCTTTCGACTACAAGCATTAAAATCATGTCCCAGCTCTAAAATGCGCGAAAGTAACCGTTTGCGTTGAAGTACACCTTCGCGTTTCCCAGTCAACTGTGAGAGCCAGATGCTGTAAAGTTTGGCAACCACATTTCGATCATCCATGAGCCCGACTCGAGATCCCAACTTCCTCCACTCCGCATCCGCCAAGATTTTCGCTGCCTCTATGCTCTGAAGAGTCTTATCTGCATCATCAGTGGTGCCTGTATTCATGGGAACAATATGTGTTTGCGCTAATCCGTTTAGGTGACGGACAAACTGAAACATTAAGGAGGACTGATTTAAATGGTCGAAGATTACGAGACAGGAATGTTTGAGGTACTCTCGAAAAGCTTGTGCCACAAGTTCCTCGTTCGCAACCCTGACTGAACCTTAGTCATATAATAAATGATAGAAAAGGAACACATACTAATCCATTTTGCAGTTTATACGATAGATTGCACGCACTAGGCGTGCTGTTTACAGTTATAATACAAGTTCATGCCTATCAGTGCAGAAATATCAGTTATCAGCTCCCTTTGCAATAAAACGAATCGGACATTCATTATTTTCTTGAAGTATGTGGTTCAATACATCCCAAAAATGAAAAATTAAAGGAACATCAAACTGAACGTTATGCTAGCTTACATTCTCCATATTTTTCCCGTAACTGGCATCAGAAATGAGAGTATTCGATCTGGACTTTGCAAGCTTTGATGGAAGCGACAATAGACATTGAGAGTGGTGGGAAATGTGGCCTGACGAGGTTTCGATTTGCGAAAGTGACCGCTTAATTTTCATACTTTGTTGAGCCAACACTGGCGACTGGCTGTGATACCAATGTAATGCGAAATTATCGGGACAGTTAAAGAGATTACTGACATTTCCTGTTGTTTTTCTTTCGTATTCTTGAAGTTTGAGGCAGACAATATACAGTTTTAACTGGATACGCGTCTTCACTTTTCCAGATGCTGTGATTTGTCTAAAAGAATTTGTTACATTACAAATGAAATTTAGAAAAAAACACTATCAAACGAGGATAGGAAGCATCGATTAGGGGATTACTTACATCTCCGGTACACATTCTATATTGTCCAATATGCTGGCTCCAAATTTTCTTAAATTTTGGAATTCATTGTTCAATTCTTCTAACATGATAGCTGTATTATCAGAAGGCAGTTGAGTACAGATATGAAGAAGTGCATTTCTGACAGTTTCAAGTAACTATAAAAAAACACCAAATATTATATCAGCAGCGTCCGATAATATCTAAATGACACTTTCTATCCTAAGCCACAATCTCTGCACACGAAGTCATTGTACTTACTGAGTCAGCTGCCATGTAAAAAGATTCGGAATACGATGTAAGTCTAATTATCTCTTCAATTTTCTTGCATAATTTGGCGTAATGCTTTGAAAGGTGGGCCTTAGTGGACACGATTTGTTTACACAATTGACGGTCATCAATAGTGCACATTCTACGGTATACATCGAATAAATGCTGACATCTGCTGAAGGTAGCCTACAAGCAAGCCACACGAGTTATTTTATTTAGCAAAAGTAGGCTTACATACTCCAAACAAAACTAACTTGAAATATCCCGGCAAAATTGTGATATGTCTTGACGAGTGCTGCAGACTCAAATGCTGTTTTCCCAACAAATTCGCTTGCATAAATTGAATTAACTTCGAGTTCAGTATCTCTCAAGAATGCAACCGTTGAATTTATTTTTTCTTCACATTCTAAAATCTGCAGAGTATCATGGTTATTGCACCTCTTATCAGCATACAAATCAGGACAAAAAATGGGGTAGAAGACGCATACTAGCAATGAATATGCAAAGACTTGTGCTTAAATTAGAACTTAATAAGAAATATTGCTTACTCGCCGCTCCTTAAATAGGACTAGTTTTCTTAGGTTCATGATTTGCTGAGCGTTGGCAGTCAATTGACATACCTCCCGAAATCTGTCCATAAGTTGATAAAAATATTTGTTGTCCTCGGGTTCTAACATTATCTTCAAACGCTGCAGTTCATGCGAAAGTAGTGCTATTTTTGAACTGGAAGACATCATTCCTCGATCCAAACAAGTAATAGCACGTAAGACAGATTTTAGACTGAATAAATCGGACCCCTTTGTTGCATTTTCAACATCATCAAGAAGACTCCGAAGCTAAAATTTAAGATGGAACAAGAACTCACTTCATCTTGTACTCGGAAGTAAGTAAAGCAGGAAACAACAAACTGCGTCTTCAGGTTGAGTTTTTCTATAAAATTTGTAATATTTGAGTCTAATTCCGAAAGTGAACCAATCTGCGAATCCTTCAAACATGTGTCTTTCATTGATGCGTACTCCGCCAGATAATTCTGCGAAGTCACTCATAAACAAATAATGACACAAGGATACCAAAAACCTGAGCTCAAGTTTTTCATGCTGTTTCCGCATTTTCAGTGCCTCAGTTAAGTTATGCGGTAGCTGATCCTGAAGATTGAGTTTATCACTTCCAGTACTGTTAATCCAGTGGCGCATCTGTAAGTCACTTGTGGGCAGAGACCGGAAATCTCACTTTAAAACTAAACGAGTTCATCATTGTATCAATGATCAGATCATTAATTTCATGCCAAACGTCTGTTACTTTATGCGTGTTAGAGGCCCAATACCTCAGTTCCGCCTTCAAAAAGAGGTTTATTTATAAAACCTAATTTAAACCGTCAAGGCCAACAACGCTAAAGGGGAAGAGATGATGGTATCAGAAATTGAGTGCAGACTGATGCGACAAACCCAAAGAACTGTGGGCTTGGGAAATGTCTGTTTAATCACAACAAAATCTTGTCAAATCATCCAATATTGGGACAAGGGACGCAACAAAAAGTACTTTTGTGCAAGTCACTGCACTTGTGTAAACTTGATTCGCACTTTTGTTGCATATTTCATGTAAAAAAATACTCTATTATTTTGACGATGCAGCAAATGTGAGTATTTTCAAGTGCTTCCAAATCAGTTGGGGTTCAAAAATGAGTTTTGTCATCCATGTGCAGTTTCATACTAAAGATAAGAGAAGTTACCCCCAATTATACGAATGGTGAGTAACTTGCATTTATAATAAAGGTTTTGTTCGCATATGCTTGCATCGCCTTTGGGGACGAAAGAAGATATAATGCTCGGGCAGAATATATGCACATATCTGATATTCAGAAGGTATTAGGGGTGCTAACATCTCCCAGAGGCCAGCTCACCCGGCTAGGTATAATCGCCAAGACAAGGAGGGCCTTTACTTAAACCGAAAGTTAAACAAATAAAGCAATACCGTGAGTATTACATTGGGCGCCAGGTATTTAAATAACGACAAGATAAAGTGAAGCTTCTCCTGAGGCTATTCATTTTGAGATATATTCTATCTAAATTTATCTTATTCATTAATGTCTACAACTTGTGGTGGCAGCTTTGCTAATGTCTGAAGGCAAAATTTTGTCTTTAGTTTCAGGAGCCTATATTTCGTCCTGAATTTTGCATTGTCTCCTTATTTGAAAATAATCACACTTTGTTTAAAGCTGTAATTGCTGGAGAGACGTGCTAAATGGGTCGCGCGATAACGTGTTTGGAGTTACAACGTGATGGAAGCCAGCATTTTGGCAGAATTGCTTCAGGCAAATGATAATTTAGATTTGAATTTAGCAGCACTGGAGCAGCTATCCTCAATTGTGCTACAGGCAGAAAGTGCTGATTCACTCAAAAAATTTTATCCTCCCACGAGTTTTGTTCCAATCTTGGTCAACTTCTTTCTTGATGCATCTGTTGAGACTATTGTTCTTGAAACAGCGGCTCGAGTTATGACATACTACGTACAGCTATTACCGTTTGACACAATTGCTTCCTTGACAGATCAAGAATCACTGTTTTGCGCTATTGCGCATCGAATATCTCGATGCGATCTTAATAGCAAAATCGAGAGCGATCTTGCCCAGCAGCTAATAAAGGTAGGAATAGTCGTTTATATTGGTTAAAGTTCATCGATGAATGTGCAAGAAAAGACATTCACATTAGAATGATTGATGGCATTCATCATCTCTTTGATTTTATTTTAATGAATTGGACGAAGATTCATCATGACACATTGGTGTACGTTTGATTACTGTACAATGTAATGATTTGTGATTGTAATCATGGTAACTTTTGTAGCTTTTAGAAACGATTTTCTGTAAATAGTTTTTCCCCTGCCAATCCCAATCGACACCATAGCGTGTGAGAACATTTGTGCTTACCTTTTCAGAACATTGCATCATCACCTCAAAATTGACTGTTAATAATATTTGTATGATTATTTTCCCCTTATTTTATCCCAAGTATATTATTTTAAGCATAACTCTGGTCTGGATACGAAATTCAGATCAATCATGATGTTGTTTGGAGGTGAAATCTTAAAGACTACATTTTTTACAAGTCCAAATGGAAACACCAGTACCATCTATGCAACTTTCACTTATAGATCCGGATTGAACATTATGTGTCGTCTTTCAAAATGTATCGATTCATGGTTCAAAAAAACCCTTAGAAGGTCGACTAATTTTACGTTATCTGAGAAAAGGGCAACTGGTCAAAAGGTGCAAGATCTTCGACGGTGGATTTTCAAGTTACTTAACTTATCCCTTCATCGTGATGCCATTGTTAAATTTGGCGCCCTAGAAAGCCTAAACAATATTGTGAATTTCTACCTCAAATATTCGGTGCATCTTGGCTGTATGAATGAGGCCTTAAATGGTGACCGTTTACTCGAATGCTTGCTATTTTTGCTGATGTCAGACATGGAATCCTTCAGTCACTTCTCCAAGCTTGCACGTGCGGATTTTTTACCATGTTTCATTATTTGCACTTACTTTTATTAATCTACCTGACTCAGTACTGTCCTAGGTTGCAACCCCATTTTAAACATCTTGATTATATTTTGCGTTAAATGAGATGGATAAAACCCCCATTTTAAGTGGAATAATCGCAATTTTCAGCTGTTGAGGCTACCGAAGGTCTTGGTTTACTCTCCTCAATGGAAGTCAACAGTCAGTTGTTTAACCAATTCAACGGGCCTTCTGTCATTTTAATTATTGATCTTATTCTCAATCTGTGCTTTCAAAAGCCTAGTTTACTAAAGTGCCTCGTATCCAAGGCAAGCATGTTCAGCGAAATATGTGAAGTGCTCGCATACCAATCACCAGATGAATTAAAGCAAAAAAATGCAACAAATCGCACATTTAGTACGTTGTGGTTTGGAAACTTTTCATGGTTGTGTATTTGGATTTTTAAGTGAAAAGCAGACTTTCCCGTGCTGTGATTCTGTGCTATTGTGCTATTGGTTTTAATGATTATTTATTGGGTGATTGAAATTTAACAACATTTTCTTGACGTTTTCATTTACGTTTATTCTTTTTGTAAAAAACAGACTCGGATTTTGAACCATTGATTCTAAACCTGCTTGACGGCCTAATCTACATCACTCTTTACGAAGAAAATGAGCCGTTCGTTGTGCAGCAGTCACCCTCTATCTGTACAACTGCAGATGATCCGGAGATTAGAGAATCCTGGAAAAGATTTCAGGCATACGTCTCTTTCCGTGTTTCTACAGAAGTTAAGGAGTCACCGTTTGCATCCTTCTTCGTCCCTCAAGATGGGCAAGATTATTCTCCATTTCGGTCAAAACTGGATAATCTTGGCTTATCGAACGATTTAGACATTGTCAGCAATGTATTTCATCTTTGGATTAAGCGCGCAATAGTGAATAAAACAAGTATAGGTAATTTGATGGCTTGTGCTCGTATTTTTACGAACAGCAACAATAAAACGGGGTATTTTAGCTTTTTTGAATGCGCCTTATAGGTCTTTATGCAAAATTATATAATACCTGACCTGTATTACACGATAGCCATCCTACTTAATTATGACTAAGGAGTCGGATAAGTTTGTGAAATTCGGCAAATTTTCACCATAGCATCTTGATTAAGTATTTGTAATATACTAACAGAGCTATGGAAAATTGAAATCCTACACTCCTGTAGTTAGAACATATATATTCTTAAAAATTTTAGTCGATATACTTATGGCTATGAATGCTGTGCAAATGAGGACTTGTTGGTACGACTTGGGGGGGCGATCTCTACTCGCCTCGGCTGTAGACAGTCGCTATCCATCCGCGATGATGGCTTTGGTTAATCGCGGGTCAGATCCAAATTCTGGTCTCAAAGAAACTCCTTTACATGTCGCCGCCTCTCAAAGTGATCTTGAATCTTTGCGCTTTCTCCTCTCTCTTCGAAATAGTAATGTTGGAGTTGCTACCAATCCACTTCTTCGTGATACGCTTGGTCGTACTCCAAGGGAGTGTTGCGAAAAGAGCGACTTAGCTGAACTGCTAAGAATTAATGAAGAAGGTAGTCAACACACATCTTAGAAGCCCTGCTTATTAAAAGACTAAATTTAAATTAAATTTTGTTATTTGAGCTTGTTGTTTGGGGTCCATTTGATTTTTCAGCATTGTACCTTTGATAACCAATTCAGTCCGATAGGAAAAATAAACTGGATTACAAATTGGTAGACTTAAACAGTCATGAAGCGTGTATACCTATCTCAAGCTAAAAAGTCACCATCTACTTCCTATATCAATATTTCTATGCAAAAGTGGTACACACAATACGGTCCTTTTAGCCAATGGGAAGCAGTTCCTAGAAAATAAGACAGTTACAAGTGTGATAAAATTCAATTTAAATTTAAAATTGTAAAATTATGTTTAACACTATTTTTGTCAAACCAACTTGGTATTGGTACGTACTGACCGGTTTACTACAATGTTCCTAGAGTTCCAAGCACAGTTCGGAATCTTGCAAGAAGGAACATCGGGGCAACTCATGAAGAAAAGCCTTCCACTGCTCATTAGGGGATACAATACGAGCATGAACCCTTTGTTAAGGTAAACAACAACTTGTTCCTTTTAAGAGGCATATTTCGATGTCTTGAGCGTCCAGAGATGCATAACAACTACCGTAAATGACACATTAAGCAATGGTAAACTTACGGTTTGATTTTATTTATTAGGGAAAGGAGCACTTCGTTAATGGTTGACCATACGATGAGGCTTGATCTGTGGTTTCAAAAGTGGGACTTGACGTCACAATATTAATTGAATTTATGGGCAGCATTCTAAATTTCCTGCTGCGATACTTAAATGTATTATTTTGTACACTTGTAATTTGGCAGTGCAATTCATGTTAGGCTTGTGACATCAATCCATATTATTGTTAGATTACAGGCCCTTTGTTTGATAACCCGTGTCTGCCGTTCCTGTCCTGGATATGCTATGATCAATCTCACATTGAAAGAAGAGGAACAGGAAACTTCGAAGAACCAGACCATACGATTTTCTCTACGAACTCAGCTTCTCAATCTTATCACATCAGGGCTCAATCAAGTGAGATGTATTTGAGTTAGTTATTTGTTCTTCAAAAACTTGAGTATTGCATGTAAGTGGTTCGATTTGGATCTACTTTTGGCTTACAGTAGCTGATTGTTCGTAGTCCTGAGACTGACGTCATAGCACTTGATAAAATCGTGCCTATGTGCTTAAATGCCCTTTCGTTGCTCAGGGGTGTACATCGGAGGCATGCCAAGTGCTCTCCCTAATTTCGGCGCTTGTGGATCACCCGGGTGTACGGGAGGGTTTACAGCGTCACGGAGTGCTCGAATTCCTTTCATGGCGATTAGAGGCTGAAGCCCTATTAAAGGAAAATTTACAAGATGTGAGTGAACACGAGAAAAAGTGGATTATTTATCTGCCCAACGACCTGACTGATCCAGAGGTATGTCCTTCTCAGTTAGTGTGCCGAGAACCATCTAAACACTTTCCTGATTATTAACTTTTAATTAAATTGAAGGTAACACACTATGAGAATACGGAAAATCCAAGTAATTACGTAAGTTTAGAAAAAAGGAGGGTAATGAATCTTTAACTTTAAATTGATTGTACTTTTTTATGCACAGCTGATTGGTTACAGACCTTTTCATTACAATTTTGAATTAAATCATGTAAATTTTTTTGAATAAAATTGGATGGATTTGACAGTCCAATCATTATTATCAAAGATGGCTACATTAATAATCCTCTTTCCATCTTTCGTATTAATGAAAACAACAAATGTTTTTTGGATGAGCATGAATTGTTATTTCATGTGCTTGAGCATTCTTAAAGTATACGAAATGTTTTCTACCTTCGTCTGGGATCGACTAAGGCGATTACATTTATGAGTTTGCGTCTTCATTCGTTAAGAGAATAAGGAATATAAATTTCAATGCCTTCATAATGAATTAGTATGTTCGAATTCTCTTCAGTTTAATAAATCCATCCGAGGAGTCATTTTCAGAAAATGAGGCAATTTATGCACCTAAGTACTTTTTTCAAGGGAAACTCAAGAGTGAGACCACAATGCATCTATGAGATCAGCTGGGATCAAGCTTATCAGTTTGGAGATTGGTTCGTTTTACGGAGTGGGAATTCCTCTGTCGTCATACTGCAGGAATATGTAGCGTTATACATTGAAGTAAAACTGCGTCAAATATTGGATTACTTGATGGTTCCGACAATTTTCGCAACCCTTCTTACATGTCCTGAAGTCATGAAGGGCGAAGAAACACAATCCACTCCTGAAATAGATCAGGCTAGAGCGAGGAACTTGGAAAAGCTTGAGGCGAAAACAATCATCCTCGGTTCAAGTGCTGAAGGTGGTCAGATCAGAGATAATGAAGGTATACTCCATAATAATTACCCTGATTTGAAAATATATGTCTTAGCATCAGACGGGCTTTGTAGTTAACTTATTTTCCCGTTACCAGAACTGGCTAATATGTTAAAGATAATTTCAATTGCAGTTTAAATCCCAGCTAGACAAGACTGGAGCAATCTATTAACACAACTTGCCAAAATTATCATAACACAGACTCCATCCTTCATATTAAAGGAATGTTCCAAGATTAATCTTGTAAAACGTTACGTATTCTTCCCCATTTTCCGTCAGATTTAATCGCAATTGTGTTCTTTTGTGCAAATAATGACAATAATAATAGCAATGTACTACTTTAGACGCGACCTCCCAGTGGTTAAAATGTCAAGCGTGCATTATGCGAACGTGCGGTTGTAAAGCTGGTGTCATCCCCTTGCCTCTCAAGTGTACGCAAGCAAAGGTATCCAGTCCAGAGACCTTACACGGTACATGTGGTACTCTACTTTGTAAGCCAGAGTACAAACTCCCTATCGAGAAAACCGTTGCATCTTCTAGTAAGCTTGCTCCCGAAGATAGAGCCTGTGTCACAAAGAAGACTTCTATCGCCACCTGCAGGGAGCTTAATCCTGAGAAAAGGCCGCTTTCCGCACCCACTACAAAGTCGCCTTCAGATTCTACTGATAATCATCGTTTTGTGGATCTGTCAACACCAAATCAGGAAAGTCCGAGTATTTTTAATTTCGATTATACCCGAACTCGTTTACGCACCACAGAGAGTGATTTTGAATCTGAAGGAAATCAAAATTCAAAAACTAAGGTCAATCCACTGAATCGGCTAACTGCAGGACTTCTATCTCTCAGTGTTAGCTCATCAGGGCTTGTAGTGGGCCTGAGAGAAGCTGTGGGAGCGGAACGGTACCTGAAAGCCCTTGAAACTGCAGATAATGAGATGGTTACATGTAATCACATTGAGTGCACCGGAGCTTTCGACCCAGATTTTTATCGGCACTCAATTAAGAGCTGGATCAAGGATCGAGAAGAACAAAAAACTGCTAAACAAACCTTATTAGATGATGTCAGCTCGGAGAAAATTATCATTTCACCGTCAAGATTTGGTGGTGTAAGGTTTTTCGGAACAGATGGCTCATTGATTTATAGAGCTAACGCTTTTTCGCGAACTGCCAGATTACAAAGGTGAGTAGTTCCCTTGTTGCCAATTCGTCCTCTAGACTTCATCCTTTTCTTGAGTCTCTGACGCTCAGTCAAAGAAAACTCCTCCGAACCTTGTAGGTCGGATATTTTCAAACAATGTAAATGTGTATAGCCTCCTGGACCACATATTTAATCTTTTAGCTATCGTAGTTGCTACCTTCGGAAGCTTCGTGATTGTTTCATTCAAAGAGGCACCGAACTTTTGGAAACACTGAAACCCATAGTTACAGCAGAGTACAGTAAATACACGTTAACTCTCATGAGCATGGCAAGGACCTGCGAGAATATAACAAAGTCTGAATGTAAAACTCACAAAATTGAGTTATCACAATGTCCCTCCTTGCATGATTCCATATCTAACGCTACGCCCTACGAAGTTGTCACTTCTGAATTGATTCCAGCTCTACTAGCTTTGTTTAAGGTGAGGAAAATAAAATATAAACCGATTTATTGTTTACCGTTTTTTGCCTTGGATTAGTTTCATTTTATTCAAACAGTAGTGCTGGCATCAAATTCAGCTCTGTGATGTACGACTGTGCTCACGATATTTGATGCTTGATCTAACAAAACATGCAAGTCCAAAGTTTGGAAAAGTGCACCGTTCCTACTTCGTTTTTATTCAACTTGAACATGCTGGGCATTTGCCAATTTCTCTCCTATCGAGAACATCGTGCAATAACATTTTCTTAAAGCTTCTTAAGGGTTTTCAGGAAAATTCTGCTTATCCCCACGAACAATTTTGGAAATTATTGAGATGCACCAAATATGTACCTGATTACGGTATAATTAGACTTCCCAGTTTACCAGGAAATATAGTACTCTCTGTCTCCATCTGCAAACGACTGGTTGGTTTTAAATCATCTGTTTAATATCGATAAATGTTTTCGAACATCACAGCGTTGCACACCGCGAATGCACGAACGCATAAAACTGGCCGGTTGGCTCCCTAATTGAGATTTTGGAAAAGCAGGATATAAATATCGAGTAAAATTTGCATGATCGTAATTACACCTATTCAACACTTTTAAACAAGGGTTTTGTTTATGGACAGATTTTCCATTCCTCCACTTAGGTTTTCTACGTCAGTCTATTTTTTCAGTTAAATGATGCCTTTTGTAAAATACGCCTTGGATTCTTGAAGGTTTTAATGGGAATACCGCTCAAACATTTGGATTATCGAGAGGTTCTAGAATCTAAGATCATTTAATTAAAAACCTTTTCATTTTTAATAAACTGCTCACAAACTTTCAATCGCGTGATGTAATGAACCGCTTCCTTTGCATTTCAGCACTGTTCGCACGACCGTCTAAGAGATTTGTGTTCGTGGGGAGATTCCAGTGTCTTCAATAATGGTATAGTCACATCTCAACAGCGTGTTTTGAAGAACTTATTTGAGGATGCTTTGGAAGGACTTATTAGAAAACTTATCGAAACATTTGAGTTAGTAAGTTTATTCTGATTTAATTTCATTCCATGGAATAAATCAAATAATGTACTCACCTACCAAGTTTACTTCAATCTACAGTAATCCCGCACCATCACTTGTACTCATTTTCAAGAAGGGTGATTCAGTGTAAATGGTATCAATTAATTTAACAAATTAAGCGTTTACAGTTATTGTAACCCAGGCAGGCGAAGGACAGAAAATATCTGCTTTAATGTGACCAACCTGATCCACTGATGCATGTGTATTTGCTTCTTTGGAAGCACTTAGGGAAAAGGTGGTGCTGAAAAATCGGTTTAGGCTATTTAATCAAAATATATGCGTAAAAGGAACAAATTCCGCTAAAGTCAGTAATCCTGGAAAAGTCAGTGTATGCACGATTCATAGGTAGATTTAGAAACTTGGATGAAAACAATTACTGAAATTCATTTGCCTTACAGTTTGAAAGGTATCCTTTAGCCTTGCCTAACCTTGGGGGCTCCTATGAACAACTCGTTCAACGCTCAATTTATTTGCAACCGAAATTGCGAGGTATCTCGAGGACTCAGTCTCCTTCAATGGCCGGTAGACAAATACATTCAAGAAAAGTCGATCTCTCCAATTATCGCATCTACACAGCGCCCCTGGTAACTTTTCACCAGCTGCGGAATTGGCTCCAAGAGAAGACAGATAATTCGCCCTGGTCAGTTCACCTTTGCCCACTTTTATTGAGAGGCACCTCTTTTACTGCCCTTAGAAAACTGCAACCTTTTACATTATTTGAGCTAGGTTTACGAACTGATAATTATCTTCACTTTTACCATCTATTGTTTATAGCCCTATTGAACTCTAACGTCAAAATTGATGACGTGTTTTCGCAATTAAGGAAGTTTTATTCCATTTAAAGGTATATGGATGTACTTGAAAGCGTAGGATTCATGCAAGACGTGTCAAAACCGGATCAAGAAATACTCCTCGTGCCCCCATCAGAAAGTGTACGCTTTGGTCTTGATCCTAAACAATCCATTTTCTTCTCAAAAACGTCGTCATTGATACTTCACCTTTTATTAAATCAGAACACAGTTCACAATTTAGTTCTCATCGTTTTCCTTTGTCCACTTTTTTGTCATTAACCGTATTCATATTTCCCATATTAAGTAAACAGTCATATTTCCCACATTGAGTAGACAGTTTTGTTGTTGCCCAAATCCAACATGACTTTCATTATTGTTTGGGCATTTTCAAGCAAAATATTTTCATATTCGTTTATATGCGCAAGTCATTTGTGCAAAAGTTTTAATTGGGCATTAAAACCCATTCTTTGTATGACGAATTGATTTCTAATAGTGTTAATCAGTCTCTTCCGTCCAATTTATCGTATGCTCTTAATCCAGGTGGCCAATTTAGAATCGGATGTCACTAAAGTTGAAAAAAGTGAAAATCTAAAGATCTACTTCGGTGGCCTTTTCCATTGGCTTAGCACAAATGGAGGCCGAGAACTAAAAAATCGCGTGAATCCTGCCCGCTTCTTCAAAAGGATAAAAATAAGCACATCAGACACCAAAATCAACAATCGACCATTCCATCTAAGTAACATAATCTACAAAGAAGACAGTAACAAGGGTGATGAGGATTCGACTCAAACTCATTCACCTGTCTGGATTAAGATCAACGTACGCGGGCCCCAAAGTCATATCGTTCCGATGTTAAACCAACCCTGGATCTTTATTGATACGGGATTCCTGTTGGAAACGAGCCACTACCTCATAAAGGTTCCGATGTCATCCGGTCAGTGGCCTCGTTTGCAGCATTGGAAGTTGTTGGTAGGTTCTATAATTCATGTATCGCTTTTATTGCCACTTAAAACAATGAACTAATTGTTACGTATTATTATTGCTTATTTATCCACTCCTTAAGCTAAAGTAGAAGTTCAAATTCAGGACTTTAGATGGTAAAAGTATCTAGTTCAGATATGGTTGTATATCAGCAAAAATTGTTTTGAGTCATTCATAATGTGAACAGCAAAAAGGAGTCAATATGCGAGCCCATTCAAAGAACAAACAGCTTCAAATGATGGAATTTTTATCGCCAGATCGATTTGTAAGCTGCTTCGAGTTTAATAAGTAAAATTCACATGTACTGGTTTAGTAGGATTTTGTGCGTAATTGCTAATAAGTGATGTATGTAGACAACATCAATAGTACCTTATTTGAATGAATATACTTAGCACTATTTTGGGCTTGAAACTAATTCGCATAACTTTGTAAAAATTAGGCTTCTGATGACAGCAAATCGTGGGACTTGCTTTCTGAGCATCATGTCTATCCTCGAGGCCAAACTCCATCTTCATATTGGGGTTCCCAAGGAGAGCGAATCTGGGCCGTGAACTCACCGAGGACTCCTTATCGCTTTTACTGGTTGATTAGTCTCCTTCATCCCCATATTGGATCCACAGAACCTGAAGCTTACCCGAATTCAGGGAGCACTCCCAACCTCTCTCTTGGCCAACTTAATGAGTCTTCAAATTTCATTGAACTGCAAAATATCGAATTTTATGGATGCTTAAAAAGCGTCTGCTTAACTTCTAAGGTATCCCATTATTTAAACATGCACTGAAGCGCAAAACTTGACTAACTATGCTTCACTTTTTTAGTTTGACGTCATTGAAGACACGGTTGATTATCTTGCACAGATCAAGCCAGGAATTATAGTAGTTTTAAAAAATTTCCAACTTCCAGAAAGCTATTTGAAAGAAATATGGCCACCTTCTTCCAAAAATGATGGAGAAAATCCACCTTGGCTGTCAGAGGCATCATCATTGTCATTGGGACTAGTGCTCTCGAGAGTTGAGAGCGGTTATGCAACAGTTGCCTGGTTCAAGCCCATCCCAAATGAAAATCAGGGCGAGTGTTCATCTTGTGTGGTCATAGAACGCTCACCAAAGGGGAAAGATAACAGCAGCCAGCCCAGTAGATTTATTTTCTCAAGTCATGTAGTAAATCACACTGTAGGTTGTGCAAAGATATTGTTACGGTTCAGTTACAATCTAGCGCTTTATTCTAAGTAAAACGCCAGTCTAGCATAATATACAGATCAGCTAAGGAGATTTCGAAGGACCACTAATCATTAGCTTCCGATAGATTTAAAGTAATGCAATTTTGCTAATGATGACTAAACCCCCGTGTAAAGCTCGTGTAGCTGAGTGTTATCAGATGACTAGTGGGACGGCTCTGCTGCTAGCGTTAAGTAAATGCACAGGTACCGTTTCGCAGACCCTGTGACTTAACTCCACATTTTAAATAAAATGTTGAATTTGGGCAATTTGTTTGAGTAATACACTAAAATTGTAAACGCTTCGGAAACGCCTCCTAGACCATTTTTTGTAGATCTCGTTTTAAATGGTAAATTCATTTCAAAATGCGGTCATTTGGAGTCCATTGGGCTAGTACGCTGATTATAGTACGATTTGGCAGTCGTTGTGTTGCATATGGTAGACTTTTGGGCCAAATATAAATCTGAATTAGTTTATTGCCTATTTGGTGTATTTCAAAGCGTAAGAAAATACTCAAACTGATTTAAAAGAAATAGCTCCTTTTGCCTCTTTACACAGTTTTGTTTTTATAGTCATTAATGGAATTAGCTCTTCCTGATCCTGAGAATTTGGCCCTACAAAGCTTTGCCAAAAACATAGCACTTTGTGGAAACTTGACCACTGTGATGGAAGAGGAATGGGGCTTACGACAAAATACAGCAACACAAAATTCTGTTGTATCGATAGACCAGCCTTTGGGTGAAGAAGTTATAAGACAAAAGGTGAGCTAGTTATCATTTGTCTTCAGCCACTACATTCGTTAACAGTCGATTTTCATAAGTGTAGATAATGTTTCTGCTTATTAAAATTTCATTAACTTAAATATGGTTTCCTTCTTACCCTGGTACACGAGTAGAATTATCAACTTTTGTGACAGTAAAATATTTTTCAAATTGAGGGTTCTTGTTCCCTTCTATCTTTGAACTAAAGTGCCACTTAGGAATTGTGGTAATGGTAGACTGCTAATTTTATGTTTTTCAAGCACATTGATTCATAATGTTACTTTTAGAAAGGCGAAACCTTGGAGACATTACATTCACCCCAGTTATCGGCTTCAACACCTGTCAATTTCGGTCAGCTAGTTCTGCCTTACTGCGGGGAAGCATTTCGGCTGAGTGACTTCCACTTTAATATTTCTTTTTATGGGTCATCTCTATCACCACTACGGACTTTGCATAGTGGAAGCTCGACAGTCTGTGCACTCGATTCATCATCCCAGGACGTCGATTACCGTTTAACAGCCCCACACGCATATGACATCCTCACACGTGGCATCGATAGCTCTAATCAATCCAAGATCGCTACTCTTGATGCGAATTTACCGGGCTTTATTCCGCCCTTCGACTCGAGATCGGGTAGTCAGTCACAACCAGCCACGATAGCGTTCGATCCCAGCGAAGGGAATTATGAATTACGAGGAGAGACGGATCTGAGGAGTCAGAAGTTGCATTTATGGCTAAGTTGGAATAGATCTGATCCAAGTGAAGATGGGATGTCAGCATCGAGCTTGAATTCAGTGAAGATAACTATTCCTGGTCCTAGAGGTCAACAACCGCTTCCAAATTCCGACATTTCAATTTTCCACTGCTGGATGGTACGCAGTCCATTTCAAATGTAGTCACCTTTGCTTTAATCGTATAATAGCGTGATATACCGTTTAAGCACCCAGAAGCTCCCATCCTCTTATCAGATATTCCCATAAATCAGTATGGTTTAATGGTGAAATCTGCAATTAGAGATAACAGGTGTTAATCGTAACTTAAACATTCGTCCAAGTATGTAGAAATCACAAGCCAATATGCAAATGTGTTTCAAATGCTTTCATTTGGTACTATGATAGATTGACTGCACATTGGACGAAGTACTAATTTACTGTGTTCGTTTTACTAACGTAGTTGAAGGACTAGTGATTAATGTCAAGTGGAGCTCACAACCCAGTTGTAGAACTGCCCTGTCCAATGAAGTCTTTTCTTGAGTTCATCCATGCCTTTCATTTCACACAACTCACCCAAAAAATCACCTTATCAATGTTTTCACCTAATTCACTCCTTTAAAATAACTTTAACTGCTTTTAAGCTAAATCCTCTTTTTTCGCTGGCAAACCATTTTAATAAGTATTTTGTGTATGAATGAACACCTGGAACAGCAAATGATGTAGCATTAAAATTCGCTTGTCCTAGGAAGGAATCGGAGTGGCTGAAGAATTTCCTGGATGCGGAAGGCTAAAACGACCAATTAGTCCGACTTTGAGTAACTGCCAACGGACGTACACACTTAATTACTCCTATGATTTGAAGCCGTCCGCAATTTCCGAGGAGGGATTACATGGAGAAGATAATGCGTCACTCATTTACTCGTCATTAGACAAACTCCCCTTCATTATTCCAGTATGATTCACAAAATTCAATTGTAAAATAATAATTACTCCACTCAATCAACCAAATAAATATATTTGTTTAGCATTCAGATAACACTCCCGGTCAAAAAATTACTAGCGCCGATTTGGTGGAACAATGTCTGAGCCTCCTGCATATTCTCCATGATGTCGCATCTTCGAGTGATCCGAACCAGCAGCCACTTACTTCCTTTTTCAAAGGCGGCGTCATGAATCCCATGTCTCACCCTCTGTCTTGTGCTGCAGACGCCTTCTTTTCATCACGTCTAAGAAGAAAAGTTCAAACATTTATGGATAATCCATGGTCCATTATTCAAGCGGCAGGAAATCCCGTTTCGACAAAGATTTCAGACGAAATAGATAAAAATAGCATTGATATGATCACCTGGTGCAGAATGCTAATGCAGAAATATCATTTTCTATTTCCTTTCTCCATACGAGTCGACTTCTGGCAAGTTACGAGCTTGGGACTTGGCAGGTAATTTTTACTTACGAGTTTTCGTGAGTATCCAATTTGCCTTTTAAAACTAAGTTTCTCCCTTGTAGAAACTTCGTACTTTTTTAGGAATTTAATGTAGCATTTTACCACTAACACTTCTTTTTATCAGACCTTATCATTTGCAAATGAGTCTCGTTGGTATGGGTCTGAATCGTGCTAAGAGATTGAATTGGAACTTTATATGGAAAGGATGCATGTAAAATTAAATGAGGATTCCCCTATGATATTTTCCTATTTTTAAGAAAAAATCATAGCGGTACAATGCTATAGCTGGCACTGAACGAAAAGAATCGCAAACTGCTTAAGCATAACTTAAGCTGATAACAGCAGTACAATCTCCTACATCAATGCATTGTGTAGCATTTCTCATTCACAGGTCGATTACCTGGCTTCAGCAGCAGCAACAAAGACAAACTGGAGGTCAGTTGTCTGTTTTCGGTGGTATTGGTGGTGCTCACGCGATTCTGGGTGCATATTCTCAAAGTGCTGACGTCGAATCAAATTCTGCTACCATCCTGAAGCTTCGGATTTCAGCTTCCGACTTCAGTTATCTGTGGGGACCATCAATACTTCTCAACTTTACGAAAGAATCTGACAAGGATCTCACTTGTACAGACGATTGGATTGAGGATGGCAGTACCCCAGTAGCAGATAATATAGGTAATTTTTAATTTATAAGTATTTAACCAAGTTGGGCGAACACCAAAACTCGGTTTCTACGACAAACTTGTTTATTCAATCATAGTAAAAAGCCTCCATTCGGGGCATTTATCTAAATTAAAAATTTTATGCGTAACCTTATGCAAATAAAATTCAGATTTTTTGCGTCTGTTATAACATTCGTTTTGTGGAATGAAAATGAATTACCTCTTGTTTTGTTAAACATATATTTTCCTTGAGTAATGTGCTCAAATGGATGGCCGATCAGATCATATGTTATTAATTACTCGCGAACTAGGTACAGCGCATACACATGATTCGTTCATCGCGAGATTTCATAGAACTAATAATACGCTGGTTAGCTTAAACTTCTTCTAGCACAGAATCACATTATTCAAATATTAACTTGTGCAAAAAAGCATGTCTGCATATAGGTCAGAAAAACAGAAGTAGTCCGTGGTAACAATAGTAGCATATTTTATTTGGAATGTGAGGTTTTCTGACCGTTTTGAAGGTATTCATGAACCTGGTAGAGGATGCGTCATGATGCACTGTTTCTGGTTCCACTTCCAATGTCTTTAATGATTCAACTCGGTTGGTTTTTTTGGATAAAAGCTTTTGTTTTGCAACAAAAGTTGTGTCTAATGCAAGGCTAAATTCTCTGTTTTAGCTGTCTTCTATGTTATAGAATAATTTGTAAGTCTTTAAACTGTTTTAAAAACTCCATAGTTAAAAATCATAATTTTATGTGGAATTTTACCGAAAAATATTGGAAGGCATCGGCTCTCTTAGGCGCTATTATAGAATTTCGAGGTAGTTATTGTTGAGTTCAATGTTTTTTATGGGAGTAGGACATTGCAATTCTACTTGATAACTGGAAAAGGAGGATTAGTTAAATTCTAATACCGTATTTTATTGCTTTGTACTTTAGAGTCACTCAACCGTTTGCCCCATCCACAGACGCCTCCGCTGGGATTTGACACCAGTACTGTGACTAGCACATCAAGCTCCCCGCCTTCCTACACTCAGGCCAACGGTCTCAACTTGTTGGGTCGCCTGCAGCGCGAGGTGGCGAGCGTCCCTCGACCGTCAGACATGGAGGAGGATGGTCAATGTAGTTTTTGGCCTGCCGCAGTGCGGCTTCTCATTGCACACGCTACGAGAAAGCAGGAGCTGGAAGTTGGCTTCGAGAATGAGGAGGGCACCGGGTTGGGACCTACTATGGAGTTTTATGCGTTAATTTCTGCTGAGTTGATGCAAGTTTCCACATTTTTCTGTAGTTATCATAGCCTTGGATGCTGGATTTTTCATTACCATTAATCGTAGTGACTTGATATATGCATTCATACATACGTGCATATTGAATACTCAATGTGTTGAAAGTTAGAGCTCATTGTTGAACCGAACTTTTCTGTTTCACAGCACTTTGAATTTCATTTAAAACTTTACTATTGTGAATGGAAAAGCTCTGGAGCTTCTCTGAGAAGCAAGTAAATTTATTCATAATGTTTCAAACGGATTTATCAGAAGTTGTGAATTATCCTAACCTAAAATTAACTCGGTATTTAGAAAATTGTATCATAAATTGCTGTAGCGGCAGTTAACCAAACCGGTGAACAATCGTTAAAAGTGTCTAGAAGTGTAGAGTCAAGTCGTGATGAATCTCATAGAAAGTGATTGGTAAACTGCCAGTATCCAGCATTTGGCCTCAGAGTCTGTTTTAAGAGCGCAGACTAATGTTGCAAAATGTGCAAGATACCTTTAAACGAATCCGGTTGATTCTCTAATTGTGTACAATCGTCAGGGGTGTCTTTCAAGAAAATTTTGTAAATTAAAAGATTGCCACTATTCACAAGGCCGCTGCAATTTAATAGGACTGTTAAATTTCAACTTTGCTAGTGTATTTATCTGGCATCTCGTCTTATTTCACAAACTATTCATTGTAATGCAGACTGTTGCGTTACTATTATTTGATTGCATGTTTCATCGCAACCCATAGTTGAGTCATTTGTAAAACATTCCAACAGGTTCGTTTAAGACGTTTTTTTATTTTTAGGTTAAGCGTAAAGTAGTCGCTTTGTAGGGCCCAAAAGGAGTTCGAGATAGTATGACGAGTCCTAAGTACGGGCAAAATATACTACAAAACTAGCGACCCCTAAGTCGAAACTGCGACTTAGGAGGTGGATGGACGAACTATAAATGCTTCTTTCGACTAAGTTAAGACCATTTAGTTGTTCAAATATAACCGACCAGGAAAAAAATGCACAAGCTCTTCCAGGTGAGGAACAGGTGTCGGCAATTTCCGTTTTTCACTAGAAAAAATCCTGCAAAATGTAACTAAACCGTTAAATCTTCGTAGTCTTAAATACAGTGCCCGGTTAAGGTATTATTCAAAAGCACTTTCTCCCTAGCATAGTATGACGATAGCCACTTTTTGTGTTACCTTTTTTCTAGGCGGAAATCACATTGTATATGGGTGGCAGATTACGCTAGTACTGAGAAAGGTTTTGGAGAGCATGTGAAAATTGCGGCTGAAAAGGGCGAATTAGAAAAGGGCTGGCGAGTGAGTGGGTCCGAGAAGGTAATATATGTACACCCGAGAAATGGCCTCTTTCCAGCTGCGTGGCCAGCAAACGCGCTGCCGCAAGGAGCGGAAGAGCGCTTCCGCGTCCTCGGCATCGCCCTCGCCAAGTGCCTTCAGGTAGGTGAACCCTTCACGTACGCCTAGGAGGGTACATTTTTGGCCACTTTTTTTTCACTACACCCTTTCATCCAGTTTCTTACTTGGTCAGTCAAACATTTCAATATCAACGCAAATTTTAGAGACTTTGCACCGCTGGTATGGACTCGAAATATTCAATTAATTTCCTTTAGATTTGGGTATTAGACTCCGGCACGTACTATTTCCGTTACCAAAACATGAGTTGCTTTCATAAAATACTATTCAAAGTCAAGCCGTTTTTCCCAAGCGCAAAGGACGTCTTTTGTATCAGAAGGGAGAAGGTGTTCCAGTTCAAAAATTGCTTCGAGGCCTCCGCCTTACACCATCAGGAGTCACACTTCAACCAAATAACTAGTGTAATTTTCCAACTCTAAATGTACAGTTTATTTCTATCGCAAAACATATTCTCAGTAGATAGAGCGCTCTTCTTACCTTGTTAATTCAATTCGGAAAGCTTATTACATATTTTGCTCCAGGTAAACAAAACTGGTAGGCCTTTAAGTACTAAAAAATCGTTGCAATTACTTTGAAAAAATTATCATCATCCTTGTGAATATTCATTGGACCACTATCATGACTCCCATTTTGGTCGACCGTTAGATAAACTCTGACCGAAGTACAGACTGTTTAAAATGTATGCATGAGCTGTTCTGCACTAATGACCCCTTTTTGAGTGGTTATTATCAAGTGAAATCGAAATACAAGAGGTAATAAGTCCTGAGTAAATGCAGTAAAGTCGTTGAAGGTATTTCCCCTAGTTCATACCGTTCTTTGCAAAGTGCAATATTTGATACCAGAGCTAAAATTCACAAATTTTACACCAAGGATCAACGTCGAATGGATCTTCATTTTTCGACGAGTTTTTTGAAACTGCTAATGGACCATGGAAAAACCGAAACGAGTGATTTAGCCCGAAGGTTGGAGGATTTTATGGAAATTTATCCAGAACAAGGCAAATTCTTTTTGCTATGCCTTAAATATTTAAATTGCGCAAAGACAACTGCATCCACCCCTGAGGATCGTGAACAGCTCGAAGTGAAGTACTTTTCTTCGAAACTATCCGATCTTTGTCTTACTATGGAGTTCCCCTCAATCACCACGGTAAATTCTGCCAGTCTTTTTTTAACTCATCACTTTAGCAAATTATTTCATCATTGTAAGCATTCACACATGGCATAGCAATAGGTGTGGACTGATACTTATCAGCCGCTAACGTCTTAGCTGATCTATTTAGGCAACTCCACTGTAATCGGAGTTTTGCTGTTGTGACAAGTTTACTATCCCTATATCGTTAGTTTCATACATGGTACAGCCAAGCTGTTGCGATGAAATCTCACTTGCTTCCATAATTATATTAACTACGCGGGCTCTTCGACTTCATTATTTTCGATGAACGTCTTAGTGACTACTTTCCGTTCGCTCCAAAGCACATCCGTTCACAAACAATTGGCCCCCCGGCACTAGTGTACGCTAGTCCGTCTTCAGGGATGACCCGGAATGCCATATTATAATAATTTCATCAGCACTAGCAAGCTGGTCTTCTGAAGTTACTTGTATTACGACTAATAGCTGCGAAGTTCAAACCAACCGTTTAAGCGCCTGAATGACTACATACAGTAGGAAGCCCACGCCCGAATCACGATGAATTATCCTTAAGATACGTGTCCCGTGAATAAACTTGGCTTGCTTGTACTTTTAAAAGTAACCTTGCTGGGCACGAGCTTGCATTCCGATGCATCGAGTTAAGTAGATTAGAGGAGTATGGGATTCATGTTTTCAGTGTTTCCGTTATTTAGAAGTTTGGCCAAAGTTCATTTAGACTGGAGGATAGATATGATTGGGATAACCCTGAATCTCGCATCCAACCACAACAGCATATTGAGGAAGCAAAAGTGATAGACTATGAAAATCTGGAAATTTACATCAAAAGATCGATCGATTTTGCAATGAATAAAGGCATCGAAAAGCAAATAAAGGCTTTAAGAGGTATGAATTCTCTTCATTATGGATATTTATCGATGCGTCAAACATTCACTTGTGTAATCATTATTCTGATTAGCATCCAAACAAGATGCTATTTCACGAAGACACTCCAGACCGAAACTCATTTCTCGTATTCATAATTTATCAGTGATCGGTGTTTTCTACGTTTCAGACGGGTTCAATCTGGTTTTTCCGCTGGAAACGTTAGCCATCTTTACTCCCGACGAATTAAGTCAGCTAATATCAGGAGATATGTCACCAAATAAATGGACTTATGAAGAAATGTTAGCCGCATTTGAACCTGTGGCCGGCTACACACGACAGTCACCAACCTACTTGATGCTTCTGGACGTTCTGTTAGACTTCACAGGACTCGAAAGAAAGTGCTTTGTAAAATTTGTAACTGGTTCACCTAATCTTCCACCAGGAGGATTCAGAAATCTTCACCCCAAAATAAAGGTCAGAATTAACCTTCACGCGGCAAAATGAAGCACAGAAGTCCTAAAAAAGTGTCTTGATTTCAGGTAGCGAAAAAGGATGCGGGCACCTCCGGACCATACCCCAGTGTAAACACCTGCATGCACTACCTAAAACTACCCGAATACGACACAGCGGTACAATTGAAGGAGAAGCTGCTGGATGCCGCAACCCAGCCCGGGTTTTTCCTGAACTAAATGTTGCGCAAAAACCCTGAGCGACTGTCTTGTCGCACTTGTACGCCACTTTAACTTCTCATTATGCTCACCGGGATCCAACAGATCAATACACAGACCTACAAATATGAACAGCTCAGGAGAAAGTACCACCAATCACCTTAAAAGCACTATTCACCTGAAAAAGCCATTGGGGCGCACCCGTATTTGACCCCAAAAGACTTTTATTGAATGAGGGGAGACAGATTGTTAGTGCGGTGAAAGGCTTAGCCAGTTTAGAATTCACATCAAAACTGGGTTTTGCACCAACAGTAACATCTTTCGTAGACGCGCACTCAAAAGATTTGACAAAAAAATCGGTGGGAGCGAGAGCATGAGTGATCAGTGAGTGCTACCGGTATAGATATATCGCAGACATAAATGTACAAATCACTAACGCAATTGTCCACCATACACAAAAAAAGATAACCGCTCCGCAATCAAAGTGGTGAGATTTGGTCACGAGTTGTCCAGCTGAGCAAAACGGTTTTCTTGAGAGAAGGACAGGATATTTCTTTGCTGAGGAATGACATAAGGTTTGGGGGTCCCTGAACTAAAATCAATTAACCACAATAAAATCAGTACAAAGAATGTGGAGATGAGAAAGGGTTTTTCAACAAAATTTTAGCCTGGTGTGGCGTTGGTCACGCCTAAAGCAGTTCACTTACTTAGACGTATTTTTGCGTTCCCATGAACTCGATTTTGACGAAATTGAGGGATCAGCAGAATTAGCTGGCCTATTCTTAAGAGCCTCACCACGAGCCCAAACACCCGGCGATAGCGAACCGCCAACACGAGATGAGTAATTATCACGGAATCCAGATGATGAATACTTATTTGACGGCGTATTATCTCGATAAGAGTTCGAAGAAGCATTGAAAGTACCAAAAAATGTGGGGCCATCTCTACGACGAGACACGGTACTCCTGCTCACTTCAACCCATGAATTGTCAGGAACCTCAATCAAAATATTCTTTTTTGATTTTTCCTGAGCTGCGGCGTCGAGAGTTGGAAACTCCTCCACACTCTCCAAATTAGGTAGGGCATGTGCACTTGATCCACCAGACCGTAGAGGAAGAGGCACATATACACCAGATTTTGTTGCCTTTTCTTCAACTTTTTCAGGTTCCTCTGAAGATATAGAGGTCACGAATAGTCAGCAACTACATGCACAGAACAGCGAGCAAGCAAATAACTAAAAATATTTTTAAAATTCCATGTAATTAATAAGATTTTCACCTTTTCTAAACTTCCCTCCCCAAACGACCTTAGAATCATCCGATTTGCTAGTAGGGTTAACATTGTTCGCGGCAGCTTGCTCCTCCTCCACTTTTACCGTCGCCAAGTCATTGATACGGATGTTTGAAAAATCTAGCTCAATATCATCGTTGACAATGGGCTCCCATTCACCAACGTCCTCAGAGTTTGCAACGACCATCTCATCCGCATTTTTCTCCAGGTCAGACTTTTGTCGAAGAGGCCCATCAGTAATTTGCTCAAAAAGCTCCTGTGCATTGATTGTCTTCTTGGTCTTCTTCTTACTTTTCTTATTGAAAAAATCTTCCAGAGACATAGTTGTGCGGTACTTCAGGGATTCACGACCACGCAACAACCGCTTTTGAACTGAGCGGGTAAAACAAATTTGAAAAAACAAAACAAAAAACCCCGTTATCTGCTGCCTATTTTTGTTACATAATTGTTTGTGCTTAAGTAGTTTGTGCCATAATGCATAGTGGATGCAGATGTGTTTTTACTTAATGTTGTAGTGGAGATTCTATTAGATGAACTGGTTTTCGAAAGTACTTTAAGAATATTACCTGTAATTCACTTAGAACGAAGGATAAGCTACAATTGTACATCCCCAGTATCATTTGATTTATAGTTTATCTGTTGTTCCATCAAAAAATATCAGGCACATTCATCGTCACAGATTCAGAGGCGAACACAAATGTTATTTTATGCTACCCGTTAGCATCCGCATGCATGCGAAATATGTTATCCGTTTATAATTTCGTTCATATTTGTAGACATCTCTTCCATTTCTCAATAGGATCATTTTTTATAAGTTTGTATGTGTTGGTTGTAAGTACTCTGAATACGCAAGTTTTTGTAGTTTTGATGTAAATTTGCTTTGCATTTTGTTATAAATTTTCATATGGATGTTTTTCATACTATGTCATAACTTTGGCCCCTTGTTTATGCAGGCTGTATTTCGCATTACTTCTTTAGCATGTATTTATTTTGCAGCATTCCGAGGAGTTTTGTTCTTTTATTTTTAGTAACATTGTCCACTTAATTTGGGAATATTCCTTGTTTAAGTTTGATTTGTAACAAGGAAGAAAACTTTGAACTGAGTTTATGTTTTCGTATTCTCTCTGAAAACACTATAACCTGCATGGCTTCACTTCCAAATTTATTGCGAATGTGCACACTAGCCGTTGCCCCCATGTGTTAATATTTCTGGTGAGATACACGCATTTAACGTCATTCGTAACTCCTTTATCAGAAGATTCCGTAAGAGTTTCACCGAGGACATGAATAGGTCAGTTGCGGAAAATGTGATTATTGCAACACTGTGTCTACAACTAAGAATAAGGTACCGCATGATCATGCATACACGATTTGCCGTGAATAAGCTTCAAGCGGAGGTCGAGGATATCCATGCGTAGTGCCACCAAATCGAATTACCCTTGGTCAGCAGGTGACCCGTACTTGGCCACAACCGTCTGTATTCAAAGCGTCTCCATATCATGCCGACAGTGGCTCTGACCTCTCTCCTGTAGAACATTGTCGGCATGCCACGGCTGACTTATCCGTCCCAATTATGTCACGATTTACCTAGTTTTCGAGATGGTCAAACCAAATAATGCTCAATGAGTATTAATGTTACTCAAGCCAACGCACACAAAGGCTGACAAGAACACAACGATCGTGACCCTGTCAATAAGCCACAAAATCAAGGTTCCCATCTTTCGGTGCACCAATCAATTGGAGTTAAGCTGTGTTCACGTTTTCAAGCAGAAAGTACCCCATTCGTAAAGTTGAGAAGGATGATCTGAAATAACTTACGTATATTTTGACGTAAGAACAATCCATACGTAAATACACTATTAACGACCCATCAGTGAGATAATTTGAGAGGCATGGACATTTGTGCCCACATAAGGACTAGTACGTGGAAGCCAGCAGGTAGAAAAAGTTACCACAAATTGAAGATGCCCAGGAGATCCAGATAAAAAGCCGCTTCGACGGCTGGTGTTGATTGCAATTTTGTGCCTTATAGGCACAGCAGTTCAAGAATGCTCTTAAGCGCGTATGAACGGGGAACAAAGGGCATCTAGGGTGACAAATTATAACAGGGATGGGTTCGACTCTACCCTTGAATCATAGCAGCAATAATGATAGTGGTAGCAATAATAACAAGAGCAAGAGAAGGACAATAGAGATGCGTTGCGAGCAGTAAACAAATTAATGAAAGACTGGGGTATGGTTGGATGTGCTTTTAGGTTTGGCGATGTCTAAGACCTGCGCCCTGTGCAAGAGTGCTCAGCCCATCACCAATCGCTCTAATCAAATTTTGACGGCCAACCGCTGTGGACGATTGTGCCGACGAATGAGATCGGTCATGCGTGCTGGATGAGACCGACAACGTTGCCTCCTCAACCTACAAGACACCAAAAGGAACGGTGGTTCAATCTTAACCACCGGAGGAGCAATTTGAACTCGATGTTCTTAATGAGTCAAATAGCTTTGGATTTCGCCTAGTTTTAAAGAGCACGGCAAAGGTGAATTTGGGGTTGGGTTTGCGAAATGCCCAACACTGAATGCTCAATTTCCTATTGTTCTTCCAGTGCCAAAATTCACTTACATATCTCAAAAAACCAGTGAATTGAGGGCATTAACTGCAGACATCATCCTTTGTTGAGGATGTCTGCAATCTCACAAAAACACTCCTTTTCGATTTTTTAGAATTTCCATTTGATCCCTAGTCTCAGAACCTTTTAGAGTCGTGCTTCACCCACTCTTTCCTGATTGGCCTACATAAAGCAAAGATGTGTTCTAAGCTTCATGATGACCGCTCGAAGGTCAAGGTGAATCAGTTACTACAATTACACGTGCCTGAAACCGCCGACACGCAAACTTACATGCATGCGGTCTCCGTTCTCTAGCCGCCAGACCCGTACGCCTTAAACATACCCACCTTGCCCGCCAATAATGTCGATAATAAAGGCATCTGGAACGAAGTCTTATCCATGGATTACCCAGTTGGGGCCTTGATAGGATCCAAGCTACTTCCGCACATAAATATCAGTCTATGACAATAGGTGACTCGGTCCAATAACATCCTTAGAAAAATGAATGCGACTTCTGGTCTTGAAAACAACATAAAGGCTGCAATCTTAAATAAAATTTAGGCTTAAAAACTCCTTCTGGACAAGTTATGCAAAAAATGGGGGAGGGAAGAAGAAGGCACTTTCACACGGTACAATCTAATTGTACTGCAAATGCTAACACTTAAACCAGCAAAGTAGAACCTCTTGGACCGGACAGAAATACACAGTGGAAGAGTGACACAATCGAGAAGCAAATGTACGACTAATTACGAAAAAAGGTGTTCAAATAAACTGGGAACCGTAAAAAATGAAATACCATTGGGTAAAATAACCTTTTTGATCCTATCAGTTTTTACCTTTTCTGCATACAGTCCAGGTAAATCAGGTTTTCACAATCGTAATCTTGAGTTCCATAAGTAGGCAGTGAAAAAACATGGTCCTACTTTTCTAGGTGAGTGATTTTGAAGTGCTCTAAAAAATGTGGTTTCAGAAATGTCGAAAGTATTGACACAACAGAACGAGTCAATCGAGAAAAACAAGCTTTCGTGATTTGAAGATGCGCAGTAAATCAAAAGCGTAAATAATTTTGTTCAAAAAAAACCATCGGAAATAATCACCACGTAGGGTATTCCTTACATCATCTGGATTCTTGCTCATCAATTGGCACAATTAATTGACAGTAAAATGAACTATGGTCATCAGTTATTAAGATAACGATGGGATTAAATAAGTAACAAATATTAACATTACCTGAAGCCGGTGGCACACGTTTTTGTAGGTCGTGTTTTCCAAGACATGAGTAGCCACACCCTGAAGCTCAAAGTCGGAAAATGCCTTCTACGAAGGTATTAGTTTGATGATATTCCCAAACAAACTTACCCTCACAATTGTCGCAAGGCATTTTATTTGGTAGGGATGCAAAACGTTATTGCGTCTTTGCATGAGCCACTCATGGATCAGGCGTATCTGGCTCGTGTACCAGTTCTAACGAGGGAAATTACATTGCTAGTGTTTAAAAGCTCACCTCAAATATTGAGAGCAAATAGACGTCATCAACGAGGTTCTGGCACAGAATTTGAAGATTGCTACTTATAAAATGTGTGTAATTCCGGCCATCTTCATCCACAGGTTTCTGATAAAGGATGTAAATAAACAAAAGACTTCTGATTAAAAGTGTGTACCAATATGAGGAAGTATATGCAAAGTTAGTTTTTGTTCAAATCTATTTCATCGACGGAAAGGTCTCTCCTTAACGAAGGATGGGCAACGACATCCTTAAGTCGAATTTATTTTAAATTTGATCTGAATTACAAAATGGAAATAAGGCGATTCAGAAAAGGCTAGATCCGAGAAGAATTGCGTGCAGAAAGTATATCAAAACAATATGTAGTGTTTTACGAAAAAATATAACAACGCACACAAACGGATGAAAACATTAAAAACCGAGAACGACTAACTGCCAGTGTAAGAATAGAGGAGATTAGATTGCCCTCGTCGTATCTAGCCAGTCTGTTGAGTACGGTAGACAAAACGAAGGTCAGGTGGTCCGTGAGAATAACGCTCATTTGCCTATGAACGCCTTCCAAAAATGCTTCCGTCTCCGTGTACATCCGCACCTAGATCAAAAAATACAATTTTAATTTGGCAAAAGAGGGACCCAAGCAAAGCATGTTTAAGAGGCTGTTTATATGGGGACAGGATTTAAAGGTTCCAGTGGTCTCAAGCGTATTCCAATTTTAACATTTATGTTGCACAGCCACCTATGAGGAAAAGCAGCCACAAGCTGATTCTGTGCTTCCCAGACGGAAGTGCTTAAATATTAAAAATATGGGAAATATGCCACGAAAAATACTCCAATGAAAAAACTTAACTAATATAAAAAACAAAGAACGTTGGGATACTGATAGACAGCAAACTGAAACAAATCAAAATAGTCTATGATTTATCGAAAAGAAGTTAAAAAGAGGACACCTCTTAAGTCCATGAACTTAGACTCATCTTTCGGAGAAGCTACTATTAAGCCCAAGAAAACCTAGATCACCTACTAAACTGCAAATAAATTTCAAAATATTTCAAATATAAAAAATTATCAATTAACCAAAGCTGGATTTTGCCTGTAAACGCCCAGTTCCTACCGAGGTTGGGTGTGAAATGGAGATGTCGCCAGGGCTGTCTGATCTACTTCCCTGTGGAGCATCACCTGCGACTTCAGACTCGTGCTGATGACATAGAGGAAAGAGTTGCATTCGAATGGCTGTAATTGTGTTAATCATAGTAAGGCACTCCAGTGGCACAACGAATTCCGTCGACTTGTATGACTGGCGAAGGTTTGAGTCCAGTTCAATTAAAGTTCTGTAAGAGTAAAAAGAAGTAAAATTTGGATAAAGGATAGACTTTTCAGAGAAATAACAGTAAAATGCGATTTAAAGAGACCTCTTGGCGGCCTCTCGAAGAAGGCTCGAGCACATTTTCCTGGTTTTTTCAGCCCAACCCGCAGCTTTAACACGCTCTGGCCATCCAAGATCAGCAATGAAATCCTTGAGAACGTGAAGCCTGAATATCAGCGTCCCAACAGTGCGACAACACCGAGCACAAATCAACTCTGCGGCCAAATCGGAATGCTCCAGCCGTTCACCCTCGGCGGCTAGGTCACCATCGTCATTGGTCGAGGTTGTTGGGATTGGTGTGATAAGCGCGATGGACTGCCGACCCATGTTCATAACTGACGATCGCGCGGATGCGCTAGGATTCATGACACGAGAGACAAAGGCCAAAGGACGGCTGCGGGAGAGTACGTCGAGAAAAGCGCTCGTCGGACCGACAGTGGAGGTCTTGGAGATGAGGACTTGTCTATCGGAGCTTGGATTGAGACCACTGTAGGCAGGGGAGGAGGAGCTCTCAATCCCCTCGGTACTATCGCCGGTCAGTGTTTGGTGTAGCGATCGGTTTTGCTTCCTCATGTTTAGCGAGCGATAGCTCTCGTTGTCGGTGTCGGGGTGTGCTTGTGAACTAACGGAAGAGCCCACATTAAGGTCACCTCTTGATGCAACTTGAACAAAATAAAAAAACAAAATGACATCCTTTGAGAAGTATTCAAGGTAATGTAAGAAGATTTAGTTATCTTAACTACCAAAGTACAGCTTTACGAAATGAAAGTAGAGAAGAAATATGGAACAAAATAATGTTTTGAGATAGGAAAAACAGGACTTTTATTTGTCAAATTTCAAAGCAATCACGTTCTATCCATACTGTCCTACAGACAACATACGCGCTCTTTAAAAGCCTTAACTTGAGTCCATCTTTAGTATGCGGGGCCATGTAGATAGCAATACCATGTGTCGACGCAGCAGCATAAATGTAGAAGTTATTACATCATCTACAAATTTCTGCGATAGACTAATAAGAATGCGGAAGTAATAATAAGCAAAAGTATGCCACTGACACCCTTCAGATGCGAACCTGGGTACTATCAATACTCTTCTTTGTTATGTTCATGTTTCGAAGTAAGGTAAATTATAGCCTTCATTTAAAGTATTTTGGCTATTTGGGCTAAGAATCTGCAGAAGAAACGCTTCTATGATTTTCAACGTAAAAATAGAATTAAGCGTCAAACGATGCGTCGAGAACTGAAAACGGCGCGGAGACAAATGTTGGTACATTGTCAATTTGAATAAGTGTTTAATTGTATTTGAGGGTCGATAAACGTTAGTGACTATTAATGAACTCTATGTTGCTTCACAAAAGTAGTGACCACAACAATCCTGTAAAATGCCAAAAAAGCAAACAGATAATGGGATAAGTACAAAAGGCTCACCGTTCTGAGTTCCTTCGTCTGACATTGGAATCCACGATTCTTTCTCGATTCCGTTAACCATGAATTTTGTGATAGAAGTCTCCATAAGACTGAGGTATCTCTCAACTATAGGCGCAAAACGATCCAAAAGAGCAGAATGGAATGGCCCATTGGTGAGGGTTTCTAAATCAAACCAGTAAATCTCCTTTTACAATGCTCCATGCGAATAACTGCAGATTAAATATCTAACAGTCAGGGTGAATAAGTGGCAGCACCGGATCACCAGATCTGAATGACTGGTCTCAAGCCCATTTTATAAGGGTTTGGGCAAGACATGATTTTCCATGAAAACAAATTCATGCATTACAAAATAAGCAAAAATTAAATAAAATAATTTTACTCTCGAATTGTATTTGGCAAGACATGTCATGTGACCATCCCTTGAATGCTTGGGAAAATGCGAATGTTTATACGCAGCAAAGACATTCGTTTAACAGAAAAGCTTGAAAATGTAATAACGACAACTTGGATTTCAGAATATAGTAACATAAATTTCAAAGCCTTACCACGACTTAAGGTGCAAAAACTCCCACTGACCTGAATTAAGAAGACAGCTATTGAGGAATTGAAAAATCTGAAAAACGCCCCAACTGTCAGATGGCAAGTTATCAAGCACATCTGTCATGTCCATTTGAAAAAGCGAGAGGAAATTTTCGGAATGTTCGACAAACAAATCATCGTACCAGATAAATGACTGAAAGAAAATCAAAAGTATTTGATTATGCACGGATATATCTGTAATAATATGACTACGGACGTAAGCCAATGTTGGGGAGACTTAACCACAAAAATTAGCGATTGGCCGTAATGAACCAGTCCACTCTCAAGTAGACTTAGGAGTAAGCAATAACATAGATTGACAAATTTTGGTCAATTCATCATACTATATGATTGAATGATTTAAAAGATTCGAACGATTACAAGCCATCGTAGATTAATATTGTTGACAGGGTTCTAACAGATCAGAATACAATACGACACCGATACTGGGCGATTGGGTTGTAAACATACCCTAAAAATGCTTGCTAGGTAATTATTGGATTAACGACAAACTCTGTTAGAAATTTGTTGAATAATCTATCCCAAATAAAAACGCAAAAATAACTGATTTCGTTAGAAACGGATGGTAAACGTAGTACAAATCCCAGTTTAATATTTGCGCATCTACCTATTCCAAGAACGAATTTTGATAAAAATCTCAATACGCAAAGAATACAAGGTACAAATCATTTAAATTGGAATTAGGTATGCTGGGTGAGAAAACACTTCGGGTAATCCCCCTATCCTCCCGAAGAGCATGACACCAACTAAGCCTGCACGACTCAAAAGCTCAATTTTTAAAAGCCCGTGTATCATATTTGAAAAAGGGCAACTTACCTTCGCAAAATAATCGTCATTTTGCTGAAGTGTATCTATACAAATCTCGGCAAGTCGAAGAAGATTGTGCAATTGTTTCTCGTACGTCTGAAATCCAGCTAACGCAGATAAAAGGGTGAGTAAAGTGTGAAAACGGAAAGTCAACGAAAAGAACCGAGAACATTTCTAATAACTAATCTACTAGTACAACAAATGAATGTAGGGATAAAAATCGTAAAGTAATGCTAAAATCTGATGAATCACTACTTCAGCCGAACGAGCAAGCTGAATAATAGAGGTAAAACTTAGTGAAAAGTTTCCTTTATAATATGGGAACGCTTTGTATTTTAAAACGCTTAGTTTCGTTTAAGATGTGTCATTCATCCTTGGTGATAAGAAATTTAGACTAAGTCGCAAAAAGATATCTAAAGCACAAACAAGGGCGCATATGTTTGTTGCAGATAAAACTCGATGATTGTTAGGCGCCTAACTTATTCATTCTCCAGACAAACACCAAGTAAATACATTGGAAATATCAAAACCCTAACGTAGATCAGCACTGATCACAACGTTTAAAATTGCGCTTTTACTGTATCATGAGAAAGGAGAGTTATTTCAATGCATTTCATGAAAACCATCAAAATGTCAGTTTCATTTAAAAATGACATACCATCACTAGGATTTACATTTTGCTTGGCTAAAAGGAAAGGCAAATGGACATTTGTAAGGTGTTTAAACAGTTTCAGGCAAAATTCAAAAAAGGATTTTCTTACCCTCGTTTTGTGCAAATTCTGAGATCTTTTCGTAATTTAAGATGGCGGCATTACGAAGACACACGCGGACCATAGACCTCACCGCCTCCGTGGTTGTAATTCCTTCATTTGAATGGGTAATGACCTTGTGTGTAAGCAAACAATCACATACGTTAATCCAAAACTACCGACTGAAGACAAATTATCTTCAACATATAAAAATCAAGTCTGACCAAAGTTCCCTTTACCAAAACAAAGAAACGAGGGCAACCACGCATCCTCCCAACCCCTCAAACTCTGTGCTACATCAGTACCAGGGGCAATGGATCCAAAAGCGCTCCAAATTAAAGTCAGTAGCATTTTTAAAATAAAGGACAGCGAATGGCAAATAGAAAAGAAATAAATGGTTTTACCAAACGGATTATTACTCGATCTAAAAGTAATAATAACTTTTCCAGCCCCCCATCCGGTCGATTGAAGGGGAAGTGGAACCGGAAACCCGTCAATCGCTTCTCGAGAAATGCCAGCAATCGTGTTCGAACCCTCTGGAATTCCTCCATTTCTGCATTAAGCACCGTACTTATTCCTTTCTCCTGCCTGAAAATAGTAAGGTATTCATCAATAAAATTTCTACCATACACAGAAGACGATGGATTAGATGATAGCCAAAATATTCACATGAAACTGACCCATTCAACTGATTATCACATTGAAATTGGAGAGCGAACAGTTTTTTCAAGCTCGACATTTGAGAATGTCTACATCAGCTAATTTAAAATGATATCAAATGTAATGACGGCGATAGTTTGAATCCACCGATGAGAAATACAACAAATCAACTAGTTATTACGACGCAAACAGACCAAGAATTCCCCTAGTAGAGTGACATCATAATTTTAAATCACTTTACAAATATAATAATTTTTACTTGAAAATATAAGCATTAAATCTATTTTCGATCGTTCTGTTTCGAGGGGGTCCTGATTAATGTAGGCGACAAAAACTACCCTCGATCATGAAAAAAATTACATCCAGAAAAACCCTTTGGTGGAAGTGATATTTACATATTTTTAACACGATTGTGCAGGATTGCGAGGGAGGGTGAAATTAAAGTGGAATGGATTTCAGACGATATCTACAACAGGATCCCATGATAAAAGGCATAGGTAATTTTCATTTAAACTGGAAACTAAGTAATTGCATAAAGTCCGCTTATGTCATTTAAAACAAAATTACTTTTTAGTTGAGGGATAATGTGACGCGACAATAGCAATAACGAAGCAGAATAAAGTTATCGTACTAACCAGTGATGGTAATAACTCATAGTATGATTGACACAAAAAACTGAAACTGGGGACTGACGTTTTGCCTTGCACGTGGTCAGCGCAGAGAATGTATGAATGGAAGATCAAATCAATGTCGATCATAAGATCCTGCTCTCCTAAGTTGAGCAATTCATTGAGAAAGATGAGATGGCGTTGACACTCTCGAACGCTGTAGCGATTACAATACTCATCCAGGACGAGACTTTGTGACGGACTAAGCCAACCCAGAGAAACAAAGGGGTCCTGCAACCACGAGGACAGACAAAACTACGTAGGTTGGTCGAAATTAACAAGTATTCATACAGAGGCTGAACTGTAAGTGCTTATTTGAACAGATGCGGTATCTAACCATTATCTAGAATTCGCTCTGATCATACACAAATATGAAGAGCAAAACAAAACCAGTCTACGAGATTATAAAATTAGAGAATAGCACATGGACAGGTAATTATCTAAATCGCATGAGCGGAATTTATGGGGGCTTAAAGGTTCTGGGACGAGCCAGATGGATGCATCTAATCAAACATGTACTATGCTCACATTTTGGAAAAGCCATGCGTAAGAAATGGTATTTGGGGATTAAACCATCTAGTACTGAAGAATGGTATTACCTTGAGGCGGTAATCCAACATCCGAACAAGAAGTTCCTTGAGCAAGGGCAGATGGTCAGCTTTATGAGGCTTAGCTGTGACAAGCGCATTGACGCCAAGATGCGCACCGTTGCAGTCTAAATAAACAAGATTGTATACAAAAAATTGTTGTTCCTGCAAAATTTACTTGTCCATCGATCCAAATAATATGTTTGTAGAGAAGCATTTGCATTGAATAACTATGTATCATGAAAAGATGGGATGCAAAAAATGGATCGTGCAAAATAAACTTGAGCATTGATAAGGTAAATACGTGACATGTTTTAAACGTATACTTAACCGTTTGTGTTTAAATGGTTACACAGGTATGTCAAAGGAAGGCCTACCACCTCTTCTGAAATGCGTCCTAGAGATGACGTATGTGGTCGGAACGGGTTTATGAGATTGGCCAGTGGCTCGGTGGATGGCTTGCACCCAGGCATGAAGTTCGGACTCCTCAAATACGGCAAAAGTGAGTGTGTCACCTTCACGCACGAGATTGAAGAAGAAGTGCGGTATCCGATGGCTGAAAGGTGGATTATCGAACGCTCCACCACCGCTTTCTGCGCTGCCTTGGAAGGAAGCCACCTCACGCGAGGTGGGCACTATTGCCACCGAGGAATTTTTTGAACCACTTGCGCCACCAAAAGCGCTAGAAAAGCTGCCTGATCCCTTCACTTTATTCAGCGTAGGCATCGATGAGGAGAGACCACCAGTCTCAGTGGCTAGCTCTGCCTTGGCTGCTGACACCAGTTCTAAAGTAGCACATCATGCAGTAGCTAAGTCACGCTGATCCATTCCACTTCAAGCACCAAAAACTACCTGATATCAGAACGCCCAACCATATTATTCATGTCCCTCTGAATTGGTAAGGAACCGTGGATTTCTACTGCTTATAAATATGCAGCCGATTTAACATGCAATTACCTGCATCATCTAGACCCTTGTGTTATAAAGACGGAAGCCAGGAAACAAAGGCACACGTTGAGCAATACACTACGTATTTGAGCTTCAATTTTTCCGATAAAGACAGCTATTCAATATGGTTTTAACATTGCAAAACAACTTTATGAGCATTCAAATTTTTGCTTTGTATACACAACTATCTTCTCGTAAGTTCATCCGATATATGGTCTGGATTAAAAATTGTGGTCACAGTATAGCTGGAGCCCTTGTAGTTGAAGGAATAAATAAGGCATGAATTACGCAAAAGTTGTAAGAATTGTGAATGCATCGTACAAGCGTAAATGCATTTCGTATGCGACAAACCCTCAATTCTAACAGTTTTTTTATGTTGGAACTCTTGAGAGATCAGTTCAACATGTTGGAGAAGTGATAATCCAAGTCGTTCATAAGAATTTAGTAGGCCATGATAATAATAACACTGCACCTTCAGGAAGGCCTTATCACTAGTTAACATGCGTTATTCCAGAAAAAAATATAATTTTTAGGCTTCATTTTTCAGCACCATTCTGAGTACATACAAGGGAAATGAGAGATTACCGGCTAAATAACAAAACACCCCCAAATGCGGATGAATTGGGGAAGCTAAAAAGCTTCCAAGACCATAAAATGTAGAAACAGAAGTAAAATAATAGGGATAAAATTTGCACTTCTACTATAATCACAATTCAATTGCCGAAAAGCTACAAGCTCGCCGCTAAATGATGTACAAATACAATCCCGGTTTAGGAAGAACTACTCATTTTTATTTGGTAGCGGAATCTATACACTCATGATTGAGGTTTAAGCAAAAATTGTATGCTGATGGCATTAATAGCTACGTGAAATACCTTGGTTGGTCTCACAGTAATCGACAGTGTACCCGTCCAGAACCATGCTTTCGTAGGCGACACTTTTTGCCTCCTTAAAGGCAGCCATTATGAAAGTATATTGAGATACCTGTGGGATAAAAAACGCTTATTTAGTATGATGAAAATCCTATTTAGCTAAAACTAAAGTGTTTGAATGAACAAGTACTATGCTCTAAAATCCACACTGGCACATCTACTAAAAACTTAGACGATAATGTCCCATTTTACATAATACCTATCCCTCCTTCCAGACAACAAATTTCAATTTTAAGAATGACTTCCCTTCAAAAACCCAAAGTGCGGACCACCGCTACTTACAGAAGCTATTTACCTTCTAAATGTTTCAAAGAAGTTTGACTACACATCATGTTTATAAAGTGGCAGGAGTGGGTTCAGGTTTCAGCTCCATGGCGAAGAGCCAAATTAGAGGATCTGATCCAGAAATCGGATAAAATAGCAAGAAAAACAAAATTACTGGGTATGGATAAAGCTGAAGTCGCATAATTGGTGAGGGTACATTTCAATACAGAGCATACTATCACTATAAGTTTGCTGATGCTTTGATGGATATTACCATGGGGACGAAAAATTGGTTCCATAAGAAAACAATGCAATCGATTACTTTGAAAAAATACTACGAAATAGGCACAATTAGATTTTCCTTAGGATGTACCTGTATGAGGCAGATGTAGCGAATTTTCCACTTCTTGAAAGTGGATCGGCCTTGAACCCAGCAGAAACCACAGTGTTTCAGATTTGATGGACACTCTTGCCTTACGGCAACTTGCATTTCAATGACGTCGTTGCAGCGCTTGGTTGATTGCAGCCTGTACCAGGTAGGAAGATGGGATGTAGATGGGTTTGAGAGAAGCATAATCTAAAGAGAAAAGCCCGAGATTTATGGCAATATTTATGAACTCTACTTATCATAAGTAATTAAGAAAAATCCAGGCTGCGTCTGTGCATAGAGCAAATTCATTAATTAGAACTTATCAATCCAGGCGAGGGTAAAAGAGGTATAGAAAGGAGACTGCGACCTCTCAGAGCTTGAAAACGAAGAGTGCGCTTACGCGGCCGAGTTCCTTGTGATCTAGAGAGAGTGGATTGGTACTTTCCTTCATTAGTTTTATCTTTACACAAGGAAGCGGATGAGGTGTTTCAAATTCAGCAAGAGTGTCCCATCTGCAAACAAAAGGAATTCAACAATCTGTACATATCTTCCGGCAGCTTTTTATTCAAAAATGCAGTTTGACTAACCAGGCACCAATTTGAAAGGGACGTGAAGCATGTAGGTGGAAATTTGACTCACATGGGTTTGGCGGCTTTGACAAAAGCAGTTCGTTGTCGCTCGGGGCACCCCTCTACCTCAATGGTACAAAAGAGCTGCTTGCTGCTAGAGAGGTGCCTGAGCGGACGAAGTTGACAAATTAGGATCTGTGCAGAATAGGATACATTTTGAGAATAGCTGATCACACTTCCTTTAAAAAATCGCATGCAGATATACCACATCTGAACCCACTTGCAACATACCTTACAATAGTCCACGTTAGAACTTAATTTTACAATTCGGACGTAAATGTAACAGAAAATAGACAAAGAACATACTACGACTCGATAGCATCAGTTCAAAGAGAATATCCAAATTCAATCACGCAAAATTGCACTTTCCTTTTAATTAAGGAATTCAAATTTTCAACTTTCGTAGACTTAAGGGATTGGAAAATACTTCCAAAAGCATTTAAAGTGTGATAGTTGCACAGGTATTCGAATATCCCAAATGTTTTAAAAAACAAAAGCAAAACGGAAGGAGACCTTATCCGAAGTTAAACATTGAATGATATCTGTTCAGTGATGCTCCAAATAATCCAAAGCGTTGAAAGATATCTATCCGAATACCATATAGCCCCCGATGCATTCAATACCATTGAACCCTAAAATCGTTCTACAAATCTAGGAGGATAATAACGGAAGTATGACTATTGAAACATGCTTCATGGAACTTGAGCTACTTCAATCATCATCCATCAAAAGATAGACCTGTATTTTTTAAATAACAGCAATAACAATAATTAACGCTTCTCTCAACGAATGACTCACCTCAAGGCCGAACGATAACTGGATGGATAATTTGGAGATATTTCCACCCACATGATTGATGGAGGGTAACAAGTGTACATTTCCTCCTTCCATCAGTGGTTGTTGCTGCTGCTGTTGCTGGCCCCCATTAGCAGCCCAACCAACAATGGAAGTGTGCCTACCCGACGACAACCCATCCGCACCACCCCTGCGGTCCTCGAGGCCCCTGTTCTGTGACCCCTGGACTCCGACTGTAGACAATGGGTTCTGCGCCAGCTGTGCGTGGCCAGAGTACTTTTTAAGTCGGCGCTGCAACTGGACCACCACACCTACAGCCGACCCAGATCCAGTAGTATAGCCGTGGGACTTGCCCACAGGTACTGTGTCCAACTGCAGCATCAGCTGATTCAAATTGTTAATCTGCTCCTCCACGTACTGCACTTCCATCTCCTTATGTACCATCTTGGGGTAGCGACGATTCTATAAAGTAGAAGAGTCAACAAAATGTAAGGCATTTAGCAGTCCCACAGGCTGACCCGATTAGGCATATAAAGTCTTGTGCATGTGTTCCACACTTTTATGTAAGAGTTATAATTAAAACACACCTGAACGTACAAAAACTTGCTATAAAAGCAAAAATGCTATTCACTAAACTTTTTTGCCTTTTTGGTGCTTTTCTCTTTTCCTAGTGACCAGAAACACATAAGCATTTCATTTAAGGCCATGATATCGCGAATAAACTTCCTAATTGAATGGTCAATTCGACTGGATAAGCTTAGATAATCATTCCCCAACTCCTGTGTGTCACATATCCCAATCAAAATTCCAACGAAACTAGAAAGGCAATGATTTTTAAAGGCAAAAAAGTAAAGCTTGTAGTACGAAAATCAGTCTTCATACACCAACAATGTGATAAAAAGCAAAAACGTACAGTCGCCATTTCTTCTAGAAAGCCTTTTCGATCGGCTAGCTCTCGTCGAACTTGTGCTGCTTGCTCATCAATATTATCCAGCTGTAAAAAGTCAACATTATTCTTGCAAATTCTAGAAAAAGTGCACACCTCAAATCAAATTTCAAAGAAAACAGCTTAATTAATTTAACCCCGAAAATTTAAGTAATCAGTGAGAACCGTTTCCTTAGAGATGCACTAATGGGGGACAATAGCAATTTTTTGGAAGAGTTTCAATATAATTTAGCATAAGGGAATAGATTGAACAAGCTCACTGTTTGTTAGATAACCAAATAAGTCCGAATTATTTTTATCACAAAAAGTAGATAACTGTTGGAAGCTTCTTAAATAATTAAATTGTTTAAGTGTTCATCATTATGAATTTAACTTTTACACAACGTTTAATGCCTAAAAGTGAAAAGGCTAGCTCTAATCATCCCCATTTTTAGTTCGCCTTACTTCAACACTTTCTATGTCGCAAACGATTGTCTGATGTCAAGAAAAGGTGGTCATTATCAATTTGAGGAATATCAAGGGAAAATGGTGGTAAATGCAGTATGAGGACTTAAGTTGTCATGTAAGGATAAAATTTTCTTCCTATGGGCTACCCTCAAACTCCTCTAAAGAAATTTCTCGTGCGTACTTCCAAGTTGTAACAATTTGATAAATCACGGATACATTTGTTTGGTTTTCAACAAGTGAACCGTTTTGCTTGCAGTCAACTACACACAAAACAAGTGTAGTTTTCTGGGAGGAGATGAAGTAATACGTGTCTCAGACGTGTGGAGTTGTGCATCCTTCGGAGAAAACCAATGGTATGTTTGTTCGCATAACGCTAGAATTCAAAAGTTACTTCGGTCGGCTAGTCAAAAAACATTTAGCATTGATGTTTTTAACGTAAAAAGGTGAACAAACTGATAGCCTTTGAAGCTTATTGTTTTCTAGTGTTAATGAATGTGGGACTTATTTGCTCACTAGCCTTCACGACTTTCCAAATCAACCTAAGTATAAATAAGTTGCTTCAGGAAACATTTCCAGAAGTTCTTATCGGGGCCATCTCGAAAGAGATTCTCAATGATGGCACTTAATTCTACATTACCAAAAATAGACATCATTCCTGAATGTGCTGTATATGCCCATTAGTAATCTAACACCGGAATCAAACAAACGCAAACTACTTCCGAGTGGTACATTCCACTACCACATCTTCACCAAGTGCTTCGGGACCAAGTTAAACTAGAACTGTGAGGCAGACAAGCTCGAATCGCATCCACCAGGTTCAATCAAAAATTGTTCAAAATAACAGGAAGCCATGAAGAGCACGGTAGAGCAACGTTGTGGTAAACCGACAAGCACCTATGCCTTATAACCCACTCACCATCTGATGCTTGGTGAGTAGGGAGCATGGTTTATTGAAAATAAAAACACACAGATGGAAGCATGCCTCAAACTGCAGTGCGATCAGGCAAAATGATTAAAAGTATGCGATTTCACTAAAATGTTAAAACAAATCAGTGATATCACAAGAAATGACTGAGGTCATAATTTGCATTTACTATACGATATTGTGAGAAAACAAAAGAAGATATGACTGAGGAATTAGAGGGATTTTGAGAAAGACTGGTGTGCAAAAATCCTTTATGGAGGAGTTTGCAAAGGAATTGGGAGCTTATACTAAGTCACTACCAGTTGAGTCCCTTAAAAGCGCGAACCTTAAGCGCAGGTAAATTTGAGGACACATTAAATAGAAGACAATGACCCCGAAGTTTATTTGTTCCGTGAAAAAGTACATCGCATCGATACTTCAGCGAACGCACTCATTGCTCTAGAATAGTGCGCAAATGAAGGGACAGGGTTAATTCCACACATGATCATCTATCCAAAGTAATGCTCAAGTTGTTTTATTTTCAAGACGAATATTCACTAGCTTTATACCTAAAACATTTAAAATAAAAAACTGATTTTTTATCACGTATGTGAAGCATAGGAGAATCAAATGAACAGTCTTCGAAGTGCAAATCCTACGTCATACCTGACAGGCATTGTAGAGAATCTGGTGCTCATACTTCTTTATGAAAAGAATTCGCATAAATAGGTCGTAGAGTTGTTCTTTGGTTGGATTGGTCAATTCCAGTTGAGGAGAACCAAGGCGGTTTGCAATGGGACAGGGTCCTTCTCCTCCGCGGCATATTTGGTCAAACTTCACTTTCCAGGCACCTATCACAGTTCGCTTTGGTAGCCCATCAATTTCCTCAAACCGTTGTAACTAAACGCACAATAAAGTTTTATCAACCGACTTTTTAAAATTTAGCAAAGGTGCCACAAAGCTTTTAATGGGCCCACTTTTCTAGAACTACATACAACTTCCACTTGAAGTTCGTGGAAAGCTCAGGAATATGCTTGCACTAACCTAACAAACACCATTTCAGGAGAATCGATCGACACCGCGATAGCAGGATATAGGTACGTGCCCATTAACTCTTCCTGACACTGATAACTGCAAGCAACTACTTTAGATCATAGTACCCCTTTCCATATGCTCCGGTAATAAGTAAGCAAAATAAAGGAAACACGATTTTTGATAGACATACAGTCCATATGGATCAGCAATAATATATGCATTAAGAAACCTTAAGTTACAAGATTCTAAGGTAGTATGATTAGTAATTGAGACCGAACGCACCCTCTGTTCAATGCTCCTAGCGAAAACTCCTCGAATGTCGTTCATTGAAAAACCACCAGCTATTACCGCACGTTCAACTAATTCATTCCTGAGGTAAATTTCATCAAAATGGTGCACTGCGTTAAAAAATGCCTCATCGCAAACTATACGCAGGTCTTTGTTTAAGAAGGCCTAGGAAAGATAAAGCAGTGCATAAAAGCAAAAAATAAAAAACGGAAAACCCCACTTGCAACCTTGGAGCTGTGCGGCTGTAACCATAGCTGGACATCAGATTACAGAATTTCCAAGTAGTTAGCATTTTAGAAATCAAGTGGAGGCACAAAACCCACTATGGGGAAAATGAGCGCCTCCAATTCGACTAGCTAAACCTCCCAGGGTCGTGTAACCAACCATACAAAAGAAAGTGTACCAATGAATTTATGAATCAATGGGCAAATGAATAAGACAGCGCAATTTTATCACAAAGTGCGTTAAAAGGGGTACTAATACTTCACTTGCAAACTTACACCGGATATTCTGTAGATGAGCAAGGAAATACAGCAAGTGAATTAAGTTAACTGCACTTTGTGGCCCCTTTACAAAGCTCTTACAAGAAGGCACAAAGAATACTCTAAGAAGCGACAGCTTCGTTGGCAGTTTATTTGGGACTGACGGCCATGAGATACGTCCATCAAGAATCGAGGAATCCACCTACTATCCATTAATATAATAGATTACTTAGGTAGATTTAGTGCAATATAAATTGGGATGGCAGTTGACATTAAAACCCTGAACGAATCAGATGCTAGAGCCATTATGTTGAAAAAAAAAATAGGTACGGGTTCACATTAATTTCTTTATGACAAAGTGGTCAAACATTAGGAATAACAGACTTTCAAAAGAAAAAATCAATCCGTTAAGTTGTTACAGCTTCCGCTTTAATTTGGAAATGCGAATTTGAAGATCGTAATATTTCTGCAGAGCTTCCCCAAATGGAACAGTAATCCTAGACTTTTCAAATTATCCAGATAAATTGCTTGATCAGTGTCCGAAGGGCGAAAACTTACCCCAATGCTATCATGATTTTAAAGAGTGAAAGTTCTACTGTTATAAAAAGATACTTGCTTATATTTTAAAGTGGAAATGGATAAGAATATAGTTGTACACTTCATCAAAATGGATTTTGAATATTAGACACATAGCTTTACAATCAGCATATCACAGTTAATTTCCAAAATAAGAGAAGGAAAGCAATTAGATGGAACGCACAGTGAACCGTTCCCGGAGGACGCCCAAGTATTCTCGAGTGACTTTTAAGTACCGTCGAACCGGATCCTGTGGAAGAGGCACTGTGAAAGGGTAGGCGATGCATCGAAGAACAAAAATATATCTACGGGAAAAGTGGTGGGTTTTTGATAACATTCATACCTTTTCAAAAGGAGTTTAACGTAAACTGTGCCCCTTTATTTCCTTGTAAAAGAAATACAGAACTGGTGTGACGATTCACCATATGCAGTCCATGCACTTTTTTAAATAAATCGAAGAACAAGATATGTTTCGATATCATCAAGTGTCCTGTCACCAGTAAGTGAAACGGCCTATTGATAATTAAAGGCAGATCAGTTATCAATAGTTCATCACTCGCTTAAGTAAGAAAATCAGCTATAGCTTAAACATCTAGAAAAAGTTATATTCACGAATACAAATAACTGGTAGTTAAAATTCCTACGCGCAATGCAACTTCTAGCGATTGGATTATGATCAGAGACAACACGTTTAATGAATATGGTTAAAACGATACTAGCATTAACAGTCAAAATGGTGTAGTCTTAACTTAGTTAACCCGGATGATGCATATTGCATGCCAGCATTACGCAGCACTTATTTCAAACAGTTAAGCTTCAAATCAAAGAGTGGGTAGTACCACAAAACTTTAATCAGCAAACGTCATTATCCTGTATCACCGGATACCTACGATTGAAATAATATAAATAAATAACAAATAAATAGCAATAATGCAGAACTAATTATTCTCACGAACACATTATGAGTTTGTAAAGGGATTGAACGAATCAGAGTTCGACAAAACTTTATTCCGCCCCAGAAACATCCATTAAAGTGGAGTGAGGATAAATTTCAATACTCAAAAATAATAAATTTTAAATTAATTGTAAATATTTAAAAGTATGGGGATGTGTTATGGTACCGCTATGAAGTAAACGTGGGTAGTAGCATGTTCTTGATGATGCACGGCAATCGAAATTAGTTGCTGTACGGGAAATATAAACATAACTGGTTCTAAAAACTAGGTTTCATGCATAAATTGGATACAAATCATCCCGAAGAAGGTGTAAAAAACGATCTATCTCCTCAGTGAGTCCAACTCTCAAATAACCGCATTTTTACAAGGAGTAGAAAAACTGCAGATGATTCATATTTGCAGACTAATTGAAGTCACCAAGTTAAAAATAGCAAAGAAGGAATCCAAATTTAACGGCAATGTTAAGCAAAAATAGTCAAGCACAATGACCCGATAATTGTAATGCAAGTCGCATCGTATTCGTAAATTATAGTACAGGCACCATAAATTCATAATTATACAAAAACTGCTATCCAGTTTTGGTGAGAAATTTGCAAACCTGACTTAAAAACCCTGGGTGGTAGAAAAGAAACAGGATGTTGCAATTTCCCCATTTTACTTTGAAGTCTAGTGCCATTTGGCGATGCAATAAGATAACTTGGGTCTAGTATTCATAAGAAAATCCAAAGAAAGGAACATTTGCAATAACTTCAGTCTGTTTTACCTTGACAGCTCGGGATCGTCATTATTGAGCACTCAGGAAAGGGATTTTTTAGAAGAAAGGAACCTGTTTGCACCTCACTGTGCATAATGATAGTGAAAATGGATGAAAATTGCCAGTCTGCTTGCAAAACAAAAATCGAACCAGGTCCTACATCAAGACGAACGAAGTTCAGAGCACCTAGAAATTCATTGCACTGCTAAGCAACAGTAGGGATTAATCACGTCCCTCGATGCATTTGCGCGAATCGGCATAAGGTTTAGATGCTCAGTTGTGTTACAAACAGTGGAATCAAACTACTCTAATACATTAGCTACTTAAGCACAAAAATGCAGGATTAAAATCTGGTTTTTCAGCTTCAGAACTGGAAATTTAACAACGAATGCCTAAATAAGTAAGAAATCATATTTTTTAATAAATACCATATTTTATGGCAAGCACATGCTGCCTACATGCATTTTATTTACAAATGCGATTAAGAGAACTGGTGTACTTGCTGAATCTGAACAATGGCAAGGGGGCGCTCAAGCTAATTTGTAGTTTTTGTAAGAAAGATGGTATTTAAACAACTATTTTTGTGGGAAATTCAAATATATTACAATAAGTAGGGCATTAAGACATGCAAAGGAGTGGGTCGAAAGCTTCATTGCATCGGCGTAATACACATCAACAGAAAATACCGAAAATAATGCTTAGCATAGACCTAGACATGCGGACACTACTCATTGCGGTAGATTAGGCTTTCAGAAGAAATACTTGGAGTTCATTATTTTCTGCGTATATGAAGATGATGGAAATACCTCATAATTAAAGGACTAGTGATAATTTTTCAAAACATTCTGAGCATTAGGATATTAGGGACTGGGTTCGCTTGTCTAAATGCGCAAGCTTATCAACTGGAATGCCCGAGTAGGATAGAGAGGGATACTTAAATCGCTCGCTTATATTCATTTGAAAAAAAGTGCCCTAGAATAATTGTCCACGAAAGGAAGAATCAATGCGTTAACTCGGAGTGTTCAAGCTTCTCTCGGCTCGCTGTAGCTAAGGTCATGTGACAGTGGGAAGTGCATTGTCATAAAATCCACCAAAGGCGAATCATGCAGACTTTGAAAGGAGAAAATATATAAAGTTCATAAGATCATTTTCAAATCGACCGCAGTTGTTCACTCAAGTGGTGAAAACGCTGCTAAGGATTTCAAGTAACTGTATAGTATCTCAAACTCGAGTGGGCACAATTGATCTTACTAAAAAACGAAAAAGAAATAAAAATGTGGTGGCTTCTGAGATTGCACTAGCAAGTACATCAAAAAACAAAACCTTGCTTTAAGTTATCATAAATGATTCTGACGCAAATTAATGTTCAGTATGTGGGTCATGAAAACACTGAAATAGTTTAACTCGATTTTGAGCTGGCTCTGCTCAACTAAAGAAATTTATTTGAGCAATCGTCTACAGGTCATTTTTACATGTAAGTCACCTTATTGAGCGCAAAAACCAGATTTTAGTTATGGTAGAGAACTGGATGTAAAAAATCGCCAAGCATAATTAGCAATGGTAAAGAGGCCAGCGAAGAGTGTAATCATGGTTCTGTGATGACACGGGTTACAACATGGATGGGAACATAAAGTACCGATGACTAACACCATAGTAATACATAATTAATGCTCAATTTTGAAAACGCATAATGTTGAATTAAACTAGGAAGCATTTATCCATGACAACTCACAATTGAAGTCGAAGTTTATGGATTTCTTCAGCTGTATCAACAGATGAAATCAAGCCGGTGGAAAGTGATGGATTAGAAGTCCCAGAAGTTTCACTTCGACTTTGAAAATTTTCGTCAGTCCCCCTAGCTCTTCCAACAGCACTAGGAAATCTGCTGTTCCGGAGTTCACCAATACGACCCACTCCTCCCGTAGCAGAGCTAGAAAAGGAGGTCCCAAAAATAGGAGAATCCTGATAAGATCGCGTAGTGTCATGGCTAGTTACAGGGACTGAAATGACACTGTAAGAACGAATGGAGGAGAGATCAGAAGAAGAGCATTGGTTGCTTCTTCCCGAAGAGCTCCGATCTTCAGCAGACAACAAGGGTGTTTGGAGTGTGACAACTTGATGAGACTTGTTTTCATCAGCGAAAGAATTGATGGAAGATGAAGAATGCGCCAGCATTGGTCGACGAAACTTGAGGCTAGAAGTTCGGATCGTTAAAGGCGTGGCTTTGGGAATGGAGCGTTGGGACTCAAAGCCAGAGCGTCGACTTAATAGTCCTGTTTCAACAACTTTTGAAAGTGCAGACGTTTGACGTGAGCGAACACTTCGTGTAGAATCGATTTCATCAAGATACTGCAAGCGCGAACATGTTTGGTACCTAAAAGGCAAAGTGAAGAGTGGATCCTTATAAAAGATAATTCATGTTTCGTGACAGCATACAAACTAATCGTCGGAATTCCGAGCGTATCCATCCAAAAGCACAAAACTAATCAGGAGAAATGCCTTGAGGTAGAATCAGATATTCGGATGACTCAAAAAACTGCTGACTGTGTTGAATTTATATTTTACCCCGGAAAAATATAATGTCTGGTTGGCAAAACAGATCACTGACAAATGGAAGATTCCATAATATTATGTATGAAGTATCGCATTAGTAATATTTTCCGCACTATAACACGACGTGGCGTGGCACGTGACATTATGATATAACAGCATTTGTCAACGCTATCATATAATTGCCAAATATAGCATAGAGAACATCGACAAACTGGAACTTGACGGTAAGCGGTGTGAGAAGAGCTACTAGTGATGGCGAAGAAAATAATAAAATAACGCCCCGTAGATATCCCACTTAGTTAAAGCTGTATAAAATACACGTAACCCACATAACAAGAGTCCAAAGTAATTCCGGTAAACAGGGCTGATGATCAACACCCCCTTGGATAGCAAGATACATTTAGCATTAAATTTTTTACGAAAAGAGCGCAGAGGTAATTTGGACGTAGACCAGCATTAGGTAAGAAACCCATGTAAATTCCAGACCCAAATTCTAAAATTTATGATAGGTTTCAAAATCCAAAGTCTTAAAGTAGATAAGAGCAGCCCTGTTTTACCTGAAATTTTCTAATCCACGACTATCAGGCAAATATCCACTTTTTCTACTTGAATTACTTTCATCAAATCTCACATAGTCTTCATCACTTGAGGACGAACTTTGCATCATAATGTATGATGGTTCGGTCTTTTCACCAAAAGCACCACATAGCGAAATGCAGACCTAAAGCACCTGACCAGCACAATTTTAATAATTCATGCACCGAAATGCATCCAAGTTGATTCACTAAAACCAGTAATTCACAGATTCTAAGTCTTGCCTAAAAATATTCACTTATGTGCAAATATTAAATTCCTATTGTCACGTACTTAGTGTGCATTATTTTCCAGGGAAAATGAGGCCCAAATATTAGCGGGCAACAAATCGAGTATGCTGGAAAACCCCAGGGTTTGTATCTTGTTATAGAGCGCAGAAAATAAGGCGATTAAGCAAAAATATAATCACGCTTTCAGACGCACATAGCGAAAAAGTGTATTTACGATACAAGCGAAAGGAAATGACACAAGCAATTTCCCTAGTAGAAAAGAGCAAATCAAAATCCTCTGACATGCATTTTAGCAAATTTAGCGGCCCTGCAAACTTTGTCAAAGTTAAATTAAACAACTGCGCCAATTATTTAACAGCAGAAATTATTCGTACAAGCTGTAGCGTGCTGGGCGTTGTCGAATCTCTAACGGTTCCGAGTAGTAAAGAAGTGTAGTACGACGGTAATTCAACTCGCAGTTTTAATAGAGAGCCACTTTAGACTTGGCCATTGCTCTACGCCTGTTGGGCTGGTCCTCGGTCCATGCCAGTAGTCAAATACCTATTGTATACCGAGTTTAGACCGTCCTTTATCTTTAGGGAAGTCTCAAGAAGCTACGGAAAAACAACTAGCAATAACGTAAAGAACTGTCTAAGGCAAATTCTGTAAAGTTGATAATGCTCGGGGATTGAAATGTCAACAGGTATATTGTCCGGAAGCCGCCATCTTGCATAACGAGAATGTGAACCAAGATGTGTTAAATAAACAACTATTGTTCCTGAGGAATGTTTGACACCCAGTAATTTTAAGTATGGCATGCAAAACAAGTTATTGTGTGCGCATAATTCAGTAGGTAAATGCATTTTTATGCATATAGTGGTGACGATAAAATCTGCCTTTTTTCAATGGTAGTTATTAAAATAGTTATAAAAGCTTGTTGATATCTGCAAGTCTTTAGCACATTGAATTCTGGGAACTACTAGATGCTTTAGAATTGACATCTACCACACCAAGATGTTAAGTGTTCCAACAGCATCTAATCAACAAGGTTTTTTCGCAGAATTTCGTAATATTTTGGATTTTATTTCCTCGACAATATCCTGAATGTTATAATGCTGTGTGCCCGCTGTTATGATGATCCAAATTTCTTTACTATCATGACTAGTAATTTTTTCTGAAAAAAATCTATTTTGCCTTAGATTTAGTTTTAGAGTCTGGTTTATTTTGAGGACATGGGCGATACATTTTGCCAGATATCGGTTTAAATCCGCCCCTTCCGAATGCGGTCAATAACTGCGTGAGTGTATCAACGGCGGGGCCGGGTTTGCTGTTCTTGATATCTCGCCTTGTTAACGACTGTTAGCTTGCCCCTAATTCCACTGGTTGGGTTTTTTAGTCAGGTGGGATTTTCGGTTTTGAGTGAGGTCATATTTTGTCCGCTACTGACTATTTTGTCTTATTCCACGAATACCATTTCATTGAAAAGTTCCTGAACCGATCGGTAAGTCAATTCAGCGGATGTAATAATTATCCTGTTGCAGTGCCTGCACCGTAGGATATTCATTGTCTTTGGAACCGTCAATTAAGGTGTTAACACATTCCGAGCAATCGGGTTTTTCGCTCGATCTCGTAAATGAAGCTACTTGGGAGTACAGGAATTTGCTGCCTACTTGCGTGAACTACTGGTTGAAATATCGTTAATTATTTGTTATCTGTAAATTGGTATGCTTTTACTGTACCTAGAACCTGGGGACATGTGTCGGCTTGGGCAATGCATTGTTTTTTGTATCCTTAGTGCTGATGTTGGAGACGCTGGAACCGCATCTTGTGGAGGAGATTGGCTCATCTTTCAATCAGATGAATGAGGTTTATGTTAGCATATGCGAATGTAGTGCGGGTTTAGCATCACTACATCGCCGGAAATCCAGGGTTGACAAACACTGCATTGATTTCGGTATGACTGTGTCGAATGACGAACACCTTAGCTCCTATGTTAGTGCAAGGGTTCGTGCTTGTGTTACCTTAAGTTTCGGCACATCTGTTGCCCACGGTTCAGGGAAAGTTGCCGACTTACTAAACCTTCTTCGCTTATTGGCCTTGAGAATCTTCAGTCTATGTGAGTCATTAACCAGTGCACTGAAGAAAACCATCGCGAAAGAGTCCTGCGACTTATCAGCGTTTAATAATATCGTTGAAGCTTTAACGGAAATGACTGAAAGCATGGTGGATGAGATCGATCTTGTATCCCAATGGGTCTACTCAAATGCTTTACCTGAATTTGTTGCAACCTCTGTATCCTCTCCTTTTGAATTCGCCTCTTCGTGCTTGTCTGACAAGATGTTGTCATGCACAGTATGGAGAGAAGAAGTTTATCCGCTGCTGAAATTCACAAACATGTTTAAATGCTTCTGAGCTTCTTCTCATAAAATTGTTACCTCCATATTTGTTTGGTTTTACCGCTCTGAAAGGCTAATTAGTGCTATGTTGTGTCTTGTTTGTGAGTTTTAATCGTAAATCGCAAGACTTTTTATAAAATGGTGAGCGAGGGGTTCAGTCTATTTAACCCAAGGTCTACAGGTGCGCTAGCAAAGCTGTGATGGTCTATCTACTGCTTATTTATCAGTAGGGTAGCATATCTTATCCTTGAGGGAACTGCAGTGCTGGCACGGCAAATTCCCGAGAAGTTAGCACTTACTACGGTTTTGTGCGAGAAAGTTGACATGAGCTGCCGAAACTAGAAATCTGCCCGAGATGGTTTCGGCTTGTCTCCTCGCTCTGGCTCACCTTGTCCCTTCTCTCTAAATGCGTTTTCATCCATCTAAAACCAAAACCAATATTCTTTAACGAATAAGGCATTGCTGAGCCGGTAAACAACTTTTTCCTTATCTTGTCGATAATCAGCCTAGGGAATGCTTAAAGCATGCCTATGCTTCCGGCTAAGTCTGTCTTAAAACATCAGGTAGCGTTTTCGCCCACCGCACAATCTCTGATGCGGGGGTTTATTACGGCTTGGCTAAGAAGTAAGCGCATTAGTGGTCAACTCACACACAAATGTAGGCTGTTATAAGGACGCCAAAATTCAACTTATTAGGTTTGCTTCTCATGTTCTGTCCTCTTTTAATCAAAATTATATTAGAACGGCGCCAGTTTACTTGAAATTAGGCACATTTGAATGTATTAGATGAAGCCATTAAATTAAGAACGTCGTAAAAATTCCGTGGGCTTACTCTAGGAGTTTGTAGGGAAGAAAATCAAACGGGTAGTATATTTTAATGCGCTTTGCGGGTTTACGATGTGTACCACGCATTTGATAACGTTTCGGGTTTCGAATGTGGCCCCCAAAACTAGTGTTTTCTTGCGCGTTTTTGAAGGAACTCTATCATAACCCCCCATGGTAGCCAAGTGTTATGCGCTACCATTTAACGTATTTCGCTGTTATAGTCAATCACTTTGATTCTAAGAGTACATCTGCATTCCCATCCATCCCACGGTTTTTGGAAACATTCGCTTTCAATGCATCCATTAGGCGGCTATTATCGCATAGCATTAAAAAAAGTCGTTTACGTCAAAATTCGCAACTTAGAGGTGGCAACTTTCTGGTGAGGTCTTTAATGCACTTTCTCCTTCAGAGCATGAATACGCCATACGGTGAATACTGATTGGCCAGGGAGCGTGCTTGCGATAATCACTGCCACCCTCCCAGCCAAAACCATCTAATAAAAGCACTCTTGGAGTGATTAAGAAGGCATATATACATGCAGTACTTGGTAACTTGAGAGACGATTTTAAATGAACAGTAAGTAATCAGCTTTGTGCATTAGGATTTAAAAGCAGATTTGTCCACAAACACAATTTGAAAGGCTATCATTTGACCAGAAAGCTAAATTTGCTTTAATATAGAATGCTCTATTTTGCATTCTTTACTGATTTCAAATTATGTCAATGTAGTATTCATGCGATATTAAGAGTAGGGTGCGGGAGCGTTAAACGCTTAAGGTTTTTTACGCCTTGATCAGCGTGAATGAGAACCTAGATTATTTTGTATACTGAATTGACGAATCGCATTTTAGATCTGTTAGAAAATCTCCTTATATAAGCAACCCATATTTAATAAATTCATTCATAAGTATCCAAGAGAACTAACCTAACAGTATAGTTTAACGCCAATATCTTAACATATTCTTATAAAGTAGCAGTGCTGCTCCATACGTTGCCGTTTGAGAGCATTAGGAGCTATAAGGTAAGGCTCGTCATATGTCGATTGCCATTGAGGAGGTCATTATGCCCGACGCCGTAATAACTATTCCAGATGCGCATGAATTGTTCTTAAACAACACAACAGTTGGATGCGAATTCAAGGCTCATAAAGACAACAATGAGGAACGACTCGTTCCATTCTATCTGTGTATTATTTTGAGCAAAAGAAAGACGGGTTCCGCCTCTAAATTTAAACAATAGAAATGACTTTGGTCTCTATAACAACATTGTTTTGTAGAATTTTATTAGGACTAAGTGCTCCTTCCTTACCCTTTTCATCCAATTCTCATTTACATACTGGTGTTTTCTAGTTTATGTTAACTCACACCTAGATCCCTGTACTCCTTTCCTCATGTTGTAATAAAGTTGTTATTCCAAGCACCCTTAAATACACCTTATAGTGTAACCATAAAGCTTGTCACAGTTACAAACTAGGTCATTCTGAATATGGTCGATAACAGTAGTTAGCATTATTTTGACTTAATTCTTCAGTACGCACCCAAAGATGCCTCTATCTTATCTTTAATAGATGCTTTGCTATTACAAGGGAAACGATACTATCTTTAATCCTTTTCAGCTTGAGGTATGGGATTTTGCCATTTAATTCGTACACCATGGAAAAGAACCCTAATTGACGCCACTGGAATGCGCTTTCGTAAATCCCATGTCTTCCAGCCCTTAGTTTTTACACGGCACATAAAAC
>NW_020170381.1:122715-174889 GCF_000524195.1 Echinococcus granulosus | reverse complement strand
GACGTCTGATCCGATTGCCAGCCATTACATTCGTAACGGCTGTCTGTCTCCTCCTGAGTATCACTTCAGTTGCCATCTGGATACATACCACTTCCTTTGCAACCCAGTGTGCTATGGATCATCCTTTTAAAAACAAAAATCTGGTTAGTTTCAGGTTTGTTTGAATACCACATGAATTCAAAGTCTAGATAACAGCTGTTGGCGCTGATCTACTAGCCAACGTTAATTCATGCAATCGCCTGAGAGTTATTGGCTGAAATTTAAAAAATGCGTCTTTTCTAGTTATCCTATCGTGTATAATTACCTTAATATTAGATCTACAATTACTTGTTTTAATGAAATTTGCTGCTTTATTCTTTATTGTTTTCTCCATTATTTGAGACATAAAAAGCTATGTAGAATAAATTTTTGGTGAGTTGTGCATGTGATTACTTCTGCAGTAAATTACAAATATTGTTAAAGCACACAAGAATTTGTATAAATGTGCAGCACGAAATCGAGGAGAATTCTTTGAACATCTTGTGAACGCAACCTTAAATCTAAGGTGTAAAGTTGTTTACTTTCATCAAATCATTATGGCATCTCAAATGTCATTGAAAATTGATCTTTTTTAATTTTGGTTTTGGGGAAGACTCTGTTTTATGTACACTATATATTTACGTTGACCTCGCACATTTCCTGTGGTTGATTAAGAGTTAGATACCACTTTCCCCAGTATAAATGTATGCATAGGAGTTACGAGATAGCTTTACTAAATAACTTCACAAAATAGCACACCAAATAGTTTTGCAAATTCTTTTTTTGATTAGAGGATTAGACAACTGCAGCTACATTACGAAATTTCGCCAATAAGCAAGTCGCTATTTCCTGGCACATGCAGGACGTTTGGATGGCTGACTGACTTTTTTCATTCATACAGGATGAAAAGTACGGCAGTGGCAAAGAAAATGCCTCTGTGACAGTAATTGACGTCGCCTTAGTTGTAGGCGGAGGGAGTGCATCACGAAAAGTGCCAGTGCTTGTAAAAAGCATACTTTATCATCGTCTTTTCAAGCGGCACTGCAGTGAGCTTCTGCCGAAATTTCGCTTCCATATTATATGCAGTGCAAATGCTTGCAAGAGTCTTTCTGTTCTCTTCGAAACCTGGAGGATTTCGGCGTTAGTAAAAGTACACTTTTACAGCGCCGCAAATTTCTTGGTAGCGTTTTTGATTACCTAGTTTATTTCCACTTTAATAGGTTTTTAAGGCAATTAAATTTGTATTTACGCATTATTCATATTCGATTTCGCATTCATTTGTTGTGCATTTCTTACCACAAGAAAGTTATATTTGGTGAATTTGTTAGGTGTATTAGATTTATTTGCAAATCTGCAATACATTTGCTGATTTGCTGAATCAAATCAGGCTTTTTTACTTAATCCTCACTGCAACTTTATAGGTGATGAACCCACAATGCTATTTAACACTTCGCTTTTAAATTAATTATTAGGCTCCTAAATTTACACCTTTGCACTTTGAAAAATGCATCACATTAGTTGATGTCCCATTCTGATCAAATACACAGAGAACAAAAGCAAGTATTTTTTGTATACATAGGTGTTTTCTGGAGAAAACTTGTTCCACGAGGTCAGGACTCGTAGAGAGGTAGCTTAGAGTGATTCAGATGAAATAGAGGAAAGATGTCCATTTCTATTTCATTATTCCTTTATTCCCAATTGTCTTGCCCAAACTGAATAGTAGTATTTTACCTTTAGAGCCTCGTAAATTGGATTCCGAATGCACATTATTCAGGTGATTATGGACTTGTGAAGCTTGTTATATCGGATATACTACCCTGCGAGATTAAAAGAGTGAGTTTTTTGGGTGAAAGCACTATGTTATGCCATTGAACTTAGAAGGTGTATATTAGGGTATGCGTAGCACTTTTATGTTCATCACATTAGGTTTTATTTTTCAATTCGAGGTTATTTTATTGGACCTGGATACATTAGTAGAAGGCAATCTTATCAGCCTCTGGAAATCGGCCAGAACATTCGAAAAGGAAGAGGTACATCCTCAAATATTGTGATAAAATTAATTATTACTCGAAAAGTGGGACTTTATAGAGGTGATTAAATAAACCAAGTTATACTTGGGTTCTTTTTATTTGTATTAAGCCTATGGGTTCTCTACAGAAATTTCACTCATTGAGGAATTATAGCTGATAAAGCGATATTATTTTGTTAAGAGTGAGCTACTTATTTGCGGCCATCAAACATTCTAACCATCTCAATAACTCATATCTAAAGATAATTGGTCTCATTGAGAACCAAAGTGACTGGTACCTTAAGGGGCATGGTACTACTTCCTGGCCGGCCTTGGTAAGTTCTATATTTGACATCCGTAGTAATTTGTAAATGATTTAAAATAATGAAATTTTATGAATAATGAAGTCAACGCACGTGTATTTACAATAAGTTTCGGGATAAATTAATCGAGTTTCATCTAGGGTCGAGGATATAATACAGGAGTAGTGCTAATGGATTTGCAAAAGATGCGAGGAGTCGGTTGGAATTGGCATTGGAAAAGTGTGGCGCAAAAATTGCTGAAAAATATGTCTTACACATCCTTGGCTGACCAGGTTTGTCTTCATATCACTTTTGCTAAATAAAATAGTTTATTATTTCTCTTAATAACTTTAAATACGTCACAATCACTAATAATATCCTTTCACATTAATATATGTTACTAAAATAAAGCCATTTTTAATGAAAGCAAATCGAAATCCAGCCTTTGGGGTAAAACTCAAGCATTCATTTAAAGTACATTATTGTCTCGAACCTTAAAATTAACATAATTATTTGTATATTCACCAGTAATCTCCAAATAAGATCGCATGCTTTAGCAAACTTTAGTGACACCAGCATACTCTAAAAAATGGAACAAATAAGAGGGCGAAAGCATCAGGGTAACGTTTTTGGAACGAATTTTACACTGAGTGAAGTATGTTGCACTGTTATGAAGATTTCATTGTTCCTTTCTTTGCCTTTAGGATGTTGTTAACGCAGCCCTCTACTTCAATAGTACTCGAGTTCATCGACTCCCCTGTGCTTGGAATTTGCAGCTCGGGGACAACGCTAATTATTCACATTGCCTATTTACTGGCAGGGCAGGAGGATTCCGGCAAGCACTCATGTTTCAATAAATTGCTTTAATAGATTAGAGTGGGATGGACTGCGGATTTTGCATTGGAACAGTCCATCGAAAATGTCATCAAAAACAAATTTTGGAACCAGTGGATCCTATCCATTCAGCGTAGACTCACGTAGGCATTTACACGAATGTCACGACTTCTTTAAATCGACTATGGTTAAATTGAACTGGTAGAAATAGTAGAGTAATCATAGTATTTCAAAAAAATTTAGTCGATGTCAGCTGGTATTATTCTGCTCTTTTCCGAAGATGGAGCTTCCATATGAACTTGGTTCAATAATTTAGCTACATATTTTCGGCTACAATTCGCGTTGACATTGGACCGCCTATCTAATTTGGATGGAAACTTATTTAGAGAAGCCGGAGGCTTGCATGTAAGTATGTTATTCAAATTTTCAAAGATACAATGGGGGCTGGAGGCGGATGGTTAAGTTTTAAATTATTTAATGTACTTTAAAGAGATGTTTTGATTTAATGTTTGAAATATGTAATGCCGCAGGGCATCTTTCTACCACAACAAAAAGAATCGAGCAAAGGGCAAGAAAAACTGGTAGAAATGGCAACTAAATACCCATTTTAAAGTAGTATTACTAGCTTTACCAGTTTTCAAAGCACAATTTACTATCTCATGATTACATTGCATTAAAGTCACCTACAAAGACCAAAGAGGATAAGCAGAATCGTCAACGAGGCACAGTGAAAGCGTGTTCACTTCTCCATATGGAAATGCAACTCCAAAGACGTGTGTTTCCCTACTTTTACGGGCTTAGTTCAAACACCACTGCAAATGTGACACTAGTGAGCCAGTTCACAATGGATAGGTAGTTATGCTTCATTTCTTCACACTTTCATGAAAAATTCGAAGCTTTCTTCTTTTCAGTCACCGATTAATTATCTCATTTGCATATTATATCGTCATAGCTGGTGTTCATCTAGATATTACCGTTACATTTGATAACTTTATAATGTGGATCATAACTAGTAGGGTAGAGTCAATATTTGGCCTAAACTCGAGCCTCACTTTTTGAACCTGTGGGCTTGACGCTTATTGGCATCATTTATTTGGACTTCAAACTTAATGTCATTATAGTGATTCTATAACTTTGTGAAGATTATAGCACCTTTTGTGTGTTTTATAGACTTCATCGCCTCGAAGAAATTGCGGCTAATTGGGACGGTCCAATGAGTCTGGCTGTTTACATCACCGATAGAGAAGTAGAAATAATAAGGGAGTACCTTGATTCTTCGGTGTTTTTTACTTCACGAGAAAATATTGACATACACTTGGTATTTCAGGAGGGCGTAAGTGCCACTTTCTTTCCGTCTGTCAACAGCTACCTGCTTCCCATTTTATACAGAACCTTTTATTGCATTTTATAGAGCTATTATCCAATAAATGCGCTTCGAAATACGGCCATAAAATACGCTAACACAGCGTATATTTTCATTGTTGACTTTGACTTCGTTCCGAAACCTCATCTCCGCACCTACTTCCAACGCACACTAGCATCTGTATGTTTTCGCTTGTTTGAAAATTCATAGCTTAAAGGCACCTGGGTTTAAGTGACATTTTCTGGATATACTTTAAGAATGCTGATTTGATTCACATTTAATACGTAAATTCTAACCTTTAAAGCAGTGAGATGATGCTACCCATTTAAAGCGATGGTAGTGGAACAGAGCCCATTTTTATCTTTGTGTATCGCCTGATGCATTCTTGGAAAACTAATGTGCTTTAAGCACAACTTTCCAAAATTCCATACAATAGATGGTAGATCTTGCCTAAATACGTGAGACCTTATCTTTTCTTAGCCGGCTTTTCCAATACGCTTAATCAGTTTTTACAACAGGCAAAACTCGGTTCGCTAGTAATATTTCTTTATGCATGCAACTGTAATTAGGTGATTTCATGAGCTTTTTGTGATGTTCGCTTATGACCCACAAATAACCCAGTTCTGAACTTCTTTCTTATCGGTTCGGCTTGAAGGACTTGCGAGCCTCAAATCGCATAAAGGCACTGATTGACTTCAATTGCATTGTGTTTTGTTTTTCCATATATGCGTTCATAATAAAAAGTGAATCGATACGCTAATTTTGCCTGAACCATATGCTATTTTGGTAATTATTTGCGTCATTTGTCTAAGTTTAGCAAAGGCCGTGCTATACTGACAATCCCATACATTTGCTTGATTGACTTTTTTGGACTTTTTTGTAAAAATGTGTGAAATGCTTAAAAGGGCAAGCAGCATAGACCTTAACCAGTATGCGGTTAAATCAGCAAACTGCTCAATTTTCGTATTCCTTGCACAGCGTAAAGAGCATTGGGCACTTAAAAAATTGTTTGACCAGGAGTGAATTTTGCCAGTTTTTCTATAGCTTCAGACACAAATGAAAGACTTCTTCAAGTACTGGTTTCCTTTTAAATGCATTATGATTGATAATCTTGCGTTTGGTATTCGAGCCCATTGAGGCTTATTAAATTAATGTTTAAAAAAATATGCGATTCAAATGTAGTAAATTCGAAAAAATCGCTCCGTTTGGTGTGCAAGAAACTGTTGTTGCATTTGGAACAGCCTTCATACAACCCAATTTCGGTTATTTCCGGTAAGGCAAATTGTATGACAACAGCGTAGCTTTCAGTTTTCCGGAAGACAGGAGCACACATTTCAGCTTGCTATTGTATCGCTCCTAAGTAAAAACAACTCCTTCATTTATATTCTCTCCTAGCGTGAAAAGGGCGTGAATAAACCTCCGGATTTATAAGCCAAAATATATACACTCATTTGCAATACAAAAAATTCCTTTCCTTTGCTGTTAAAAGTAGAACATTTTAATGGAAATGGCTTTGTTTTATCTTCAGGCGAACAAAATAGAGAGAGTGGCCTACATCGTCCCCGCGTTTGAAACCTTCTACACGCAGCTTGCATTTCCCACCACGAAGTGGCGCTTACTCCAGACCGTCGCATCCGGGGTGGTAAAGCCCTTTCGAATCGATGTCTGGCAAGCTGGACACCTTGCCACGAATTATTCCCACTGGTACAAAACAGAAATGCCCTATGAGGTAATTTCCTCATTTTTGCACACACCACAATTGGAAATTGACCTGCTCAAGAGTACTAAGCCATTTTATGTCCGCAATATGCCTTTTGGTATAGCTTATGTGCTGGGACCAAGGAAGTTAATGCAGAAATGACCAACTTTCCCGGAACATGTATTTTTTTAAAACTAATTCTAATGTTTCCTAAGTTGCACTTAAGTAGCTGCCAATCATGAGCAGAAATTAGATAAAATGTTGTAATTGTAATGGAGGCACCTCATCAAGTAACACATGTATTTCAAAATCTTGAGTAATAAGCCCATGCCATGCTACACTAGTATCCAAAAAACACGTTCTTTTTAAGAATATTGGCATTTTACATGGGGGTTATTTTAAATGTTCTTCAATTAATGCGGTTTTTAGACTGTCTTTTTAACTTATTATCAAACAGGTTAAGTGGGACGCCGACTTTGAACCATACGTACTAATTAGGCGCGGACATGGACAGTTTGATGAGCACTTCGTTGGCTTCGGCTGGAACAAAGTGTCCTTCTTCATGCTTTTGGATGCCCTTGATTTCAAGTTTGTGGTTCTTCCAAATGCCTTCATAATACACTTCCCTCACGCACCGAGTGTAGAATCAAATCGGTTTCGTCATTCACTTATTCTTCGGTTAGTTGGAAACTGTTTAACGATATTTTAATGCCAATCACACTTACTCATATTTTGTGATAAATGAAACCAGACGAATCAATGCAACGTCTTAAACAAATAGCACTTTCGTGATGATTTAGCTTTCGAATCCATAATTAATGATATCCCATTTTCATTGCAGACAGTGTTTGGAGGAGTTTAAAGTCAATTACGTAAAGGATCTTGCCGTGCGTTTTGGAGTAAAATCACTAAAATATCTTCGATTTCGTCACAGGACAATCGGAATATAGTATTTTGTGAAGTCTCATTTTATAAACTGTTTATTGTCTGCATTTGTATGCCTATAACAAAGTCTGCTTATTTTTGACAGCAATGGTATTTACTTGTTAGCTGCATCAATATTAAGTTGAGTTAATGCTATTTTTTGTCTGCAGACGATCTTGGGTGCTGAACGACCGAAAAACATTTATACATACTAGGGAATTCAGTGCGTAGGGTAGAGCATATCCTTACGTCAAGGTAAAATTGATAGTCGTTTAGTTTTGCTGGTATTGTGGTTGGTCTTTGTCATTTGAGAATATAATAAAGCAATACCTTAAGTATAAAGAGTCAGGGACCCAAATTTTGCTTAAGTGAACAACTTTTGATCGCACAAATGAATACTATTGCGCAAACTAGGAGAAGGCAGACGTACTCCAAAGGCGTAAATCCCCACCTCCACTAAATTTGACAAATTTACGGATTTGTTGACTCCAAAATATACAATGGTATGAACAGAAGTGTACAGAAAGTTTCTTAATTTACATTCATTGATGCTTGTCTCCAAGGTTATGCTTTAAGAGATCGAAAATATATTGTAATGGATGAATTGCTGATTGATCAGATAACTATTCATACAAAGTAACAACTAAGTCTGAGGGTTGCGAGTTAAATGGAAGTCGGCTATCACTCAAACGGATACGATGACAAAAGGCTATTCTACGTATGACTACTAGGTCCCCATGCGTACTACTTTGGAGTAGCGGTTAGCAAGGCTCAGATGTCATTGAAAGTATTTTGAAGCAGGGTATTTGCCTAAATCAAAACTTCTGAATACTTCTTCAAAACAGAAAAGCAGTCTAAACTCCGAGACCACCCTATGCGTGAAACATTTCTTTTCGAGACCTTTATTTTACTGACTAGCAGTAGGATTTGTAAAATGAGATAGTAGTATCAATTTGACTAACTGATTCGTACTTTAAAACACTTACAGAGCCTGCATGCCTGAGAGGGAAGTAACCTCAAACCTATGCTGCAGTTGCTAGCACTGTTACATATCCTCTAAAGCATTTTGGCGCTATCCATGTAAATCATTTTAAACCAAAATATAGGCTGGTGTCTCCCGTACATTGTACTGGACTATTTTTCTTGAAAAAAGTGGACTGGTGTCGTCGTTTGCGTTTCCGTCGTTTTGGCGCCTGTGCTTGCGTGCAGAGGTTTTGAATAAACTATAAAGTTACTCAGCGCCAAAGAATATTCACCACCTCTATTCGTCGATGCATTGACAGTCTGAAAAGTTACAGGAACGGTACGCATAAAACTGGTTAAAAAGAGATTCACGAAGCCATACCTTGAGCAGATTCTTGTATTATTTCTGCTTTGGTAATAATCCACATTAGTGAATGCTAAAATACATTTGAAGGCCAAATTAAAACGATGACATGAATAATCAACGGAGAAGTATTATGTTGTTAAAGTTACCCACCAAATGGACTCGAGGAATCTTTCTATTACTGGGCGATTATAGTTAATACTTTGCCAAATTAACAATCGAAATTATCAATCGACTACCTACTTGTTACCTGAAATCACTTAGACGGATGTATAACTACGCTATCTCTCTGCTTGTTCGACTGAATTTTACACCGGTACACCAAATATGTTGTGGGCTTCCGACTTTTTGATGCAGCAGTGTTATTGAGGTGTAATCCTACAGACGCAATATTTGCCCTGAAAGGATGTTTTTGACTAGGCCAAGGTGAGGGCATTTCAAACACAGGGCATGGCATGTGCGCTTATCAGAACTCGCTCATGAATCAATGGAAGGGTTTATTTTGATAAATGTGCATTGAATGTGTACATGGCTTTCTTTTGTATTTAGTATCGATGATTGATACGTACAAAAAATAATAAGACAACTTAAATCACATATCCATTATACATTTTAACGCAACTGATAGGTCAATTGCTCATTAAACACTTGCTCTACCTTAGCGCTGTGTCCATAATAAGAGTCAAAACAGTGGTAAGATAAAATAAAGTACTTTTTACCCAAACAGATTTTAAAGCACGTGAAAATTTTTGAATAAATTTCATATGCGTGCAAGAAAGGTAATGCATGAGAGGAGCATATTAATGCACGCAAGACCCCAAGCTTATCTACCATTCCCAAGTTTTTAACTATTTTCCGTTTTGGTTTAAGTTAATATGACTTGTACATCCGCTGACCCGTAGAATCCTCCAATATTGGTTTTGGAGCCAGAACTGGGACCGAAAGAACTTAGACAATCAAAGGGGTAAAATGGGAATGTAAAACAGGGAAATTGCTTTAATTTGACTTTTTTCGTGGAAACAGGTGAGACTTGTAAGCTAGTGAGCACTTACACTGGTTAAAAAGCTTGCAAACATCCCAAAATAAATCGCAAAATTAAATCCGGTGTGTCTTCAAAAGTATAAATCTCACATTGTTTTCAACAGTATAGACGAAATATGATTATTATGACACCGCAGTGTTGAATTGTTTTGCTCAACCACCAAGTAAAAGTGAATTAGTTACCAGGACTTTCGCATGCTTAAATCACTGGTCGAAAAGTCTGGTAGATGTGTAGTAGGTTGTGGTGTAAGAATTTTCCCACCTCAAATACTAATTAAATACACAGAAGGCGAAAAAATGAAGCTACACAGAATCAGTATAAGACACTCAAATGACAGCCAACACTTGATTTCCTATATCGACAAACTCTATAGCTCCCAACAACATGGCGCGTTGCTTGGCTCGATTCCCAAGGCCCAAGTAATGCGCCTAATCTACATTTTACGTGACCTTGAGAATGGAGTACCTCTTGACCAGTCACTGAGGCGAAACGAGGTGGAGAGGGTATCCCCAACTGAAGACCTGAATAAAGAGACTGATGAGGTTGTTGAGCGGCAAGTCTCCCTACGCATAATTTCAAAGCGTTACCCTTACTAAATACCATTTCTTTACTTAGAAAAAAGACTGTGATGAACGAGCAATATGAAAATAACTTGGTCCGTCCTGGTGACTCAAATTTTGAATACGACCTGCCAGTAGACTTCCCCGAGCAAAGGGAGACAAGTGGATGGGACTCAGACATAAGCGACTTTTGAAAAAAAATATGCTGCAAATAATAATATTAAAGATTAGTTTAAATTACATAGGAGTGATTGATTAAAATGAACGTGTTTTTAAGTTGCACGCGCTGAAATGCTTGGTGCTGAAAAGTTAAGACACCATTTATCCGTTCCTTGAAGGAGAAAATTGAGCGAAAGGGGCTCTGGCAGGAGGATTCATACCCTCAGCTTCGGCTCCTTCGGCTTGTTCTCTTGGCTCATCCGGTATCACTACGCAACCGGAAGTGGGGTTACCATTGTTCTGATGAGGCGCTACGATAGCGGATGTTTCTCGTTCGCATTCACTATCGGAGGAGAGTGAATAATCTGAGCAACAATTACAGCACTGGTGCAGCTGTTCCCTTTTAGATGTAAATATCACCACGTGCACATTTTGGATGGTTGTAGTTGTTTTGGCCGCGGCAGAGGCAGCTGCCATAGCTGTATTCAATTCACCAGCATGGTGGCGGTGGTGGCAATGGGAATAAAAGTTAGATGTTGATGATGTTATACATCTAGAGGCTGATGACGAAATCTGGATCTGTTTGGGATGATTGAGCGCATTATCACCGGACGGACAACAGAAGGGAGGTGCCGAGGAGCGAACGCTGGACCTCCCCAAGTTTCCAACTAAAGTATTGAGTGATAATAGTCGTATTAGCACTACAAAGATAATCGAATAATGACATATTATTTCCAATGTTAAGATACCTGTCGCAATAATTCGCTTGTCCAATTCCTTATCGTTTCCCAAAGCTTCAAATGAGAAAGAATTCACGCCCACATTGCAAACGACTCCATTGGAATTAGAAGAATTAGAGAGACTAGCGTCTCGAGATGTTGGTCCGGGATGTTTTAAAACGGCAAGTGGAAGGGAGGCATAAATGGATTCAGTTATTGGACTAGGAGGTGGATTTACTGTCTCCTGCATTCAAAAATATGAAACAGCGCACTATTTCGTTAGAAAATAAAATTGTGTGCCAAATTTGATAAAACAAAAAATATGCTAGTGAATTAAGGGTTACTAGAAATCATATAACTACCCATACATAATAAACATCACATAGTGAGTACTTCCAGTAAGGAAAAGACTAACACGAGGATAGAATTCGGATGAACGGTTTGAAGTTGTTTTAGGACCTCCTGATGATGAACTGCTACCTTCAACGGTGTTGGCTGCAACCGAAGACGATTCAACCTGACTGTAGGTGGCGGCCAAGGTGTTTTGTTGGAGAGCAGTAGCTGCAGTGGCAATGGCATTCCGTCGTGTTGCATGTTGGTGGGAACTCTGTTGCTGTTGTTGCCTCAATCCACACTGCGGACAATGCATACACGCAAGGTCCATTGCATCATCCAGATCTGAGCGAAAGCTCACCTTCTTACTACCCTGCTTTCTACTGCTGCCACGGCGTCTTCGACTAGCGTGCTGGTAATGATGGTGGCTGTGCTCCGTAGAGGCTGTCGAGGAGACAGAGGCCTCGTGACGCCGTGGCCGACGGTGTCGACGTAGATGACGTCCACGTTGCTGCCGACGATGATAGTGGTGACAGCGCAGAGGCGAAGTAGTTAGACTAGAAGACTCGCTAAATTCCGATGATGAGCTTCCTCCGCCTAATTCCTCCTCTTCCTCCTCGCCCTCGTCTTCGTCGTCAGCATGCAATTTGGACGGTGGGGGAGCTGGGGGTGGACAGGTAGAAGGAACCTCAAAAAGACAGCTGGTGGTAGGTGAGGGGGGAGGGGACGGCAAAGAGGAGGGTGGCGGAGCTGGCGGACACTTGGAAGTCGCACGCGTCCAATACACGGTGGAGGAACTGTTGTCTGGCGTCTCTGCATTACTTACTCTTGCTGCACAGTGGCATGGTGAATGTGTACGAGATGGCTCTGAGATGAAAAAATAATCTGACCCTAATGACGAATCTACTTACATACAACTAAAAAACTGCTAACTACAGCTCACTCAGATTCCTGGAATAATGACGACTGCGTTTGTGGCAACGATTGCAAAAATTCCTGTAAACGTTCGCTGATGGCGACTGACCATCCTGGGAGGAACAGGAAGGGCAATACCAGCTAGAAGAACCACTGTTTGGAGGTGGAGGCAGGACGGTGACTTTTGAAGTGATTTTTCGGCTGCCTGCAACACTTCTTCGATGGTGCGAAATGGATGCAGGAACATGTTCAGTCACAGTTGCAGAGGATTTGATTGTTGCCTTACTCGCAACCAGAGGCTCTTGATATTCACTACGATTGTTCATCTGACCATCCACACAATTGAACCCCTCCCCTCCACTGCCCTTTGACCTGTCCCCTTTCCTGGAAGGAATCAGAAGAACATCCGTACGCACCGTGTACGAAGATTTGGACCACCTGTTAAGGGTCACGGAATTATCGTCACTCAATGCCAATCGAATGTCTGAAAAAAAAACATTACTAGACTATTACATAAAAGACTCCGAGGAAAAGTTGGACCAAATTAGCTAAAAATAGCCTGGACTAAATACAATCAAGGTAAAGAATTGAACAAATGCCCTAAAATATGTGGGGAACTACTGAAGTGATGCTTAAAGCTGGCCTTCATATGATTCGATTTAGCAGTGATGCGACCTATCCAATCGAAAAAGCTGTAGACTTCAAATCGCGAGCAAGTTTAGTAAGCAGAAAAGAAACGCACTTTTTTGAGCACAGATAGGCAACGAGACTGAAGACGACAAGGGCAACAATGATTGCCGAGACGATGAACACCGTGTATACATATGGAAATTCACCGGCTCTCTTGTTTGAGCCATCTGCAAAGGCCAATTCGACCGCGACTGTGCTCCCATTAGCTAATTCAGAATTTTTGGCATTATTATTAGCCCCTGACTCCTGATCCTCACATGAAGCCTCGTCCCAGCCATCGGGGCAGTCGGGTCGACCGTTACAGACCATGACGGAAGGGAGACATCGACTCGATGGGCCACCGAGTTGTAGATGATAGATGAGCAGCGAGTGACGCGGACGGCGACATTCAAACTGATCCTTGCCACAGCAGGACTCGTCCGAGTCGCATTCAATCACGCCGTTACAACGCGATGAAAAGGGCAAGCAAAGACCATTGTCGCACTCGTATTCAGGGCATATCTGTGGACAATCCACTTCATCGCTTCCGTCCTACAAAAAAGTCACGGCATTAGATACCTACTTCGAATGCATCGACCAAAAGTTTGAGCATTTTTAAGTGCTTTTCTACTTTCGACATTAGACTTCGAGATTTAACACCAATACTGACGCTCATCCTTCAAAATATCTTAACGACATGGTCTCTGATACACTATTAGCCTCCAAATTGCGATTTACTGTGGGAGAAATCTCAATGTCTTAATAAATAGCGTATTTGGTCAAGTTGAAAGAATCTATTTCGACAATTGTTGATATATCAACTATCTAAGACACTACTGTGTAAGTGGTCTTACAAAAAACGGCAAATTCAAGGGCTCGTTGCCACATATAAGCCTACTAAGAGTGCTCAAATGGAAAATAACTGCGAGAAACGGGTAGGGTTAAAAGAATCCCACCCGACAGTCGATGACTCCGTCGCAGGCTTTGTGAGCTGGAATGCAAGCCCCACGTTGGGGGAAAGGTTCCCCAACGAGAAAGTAGTTTTCACGGAGTGTTTTGTTGTCCCTGATTGTAATACCAGCACGACATAACATATTCGGTGGTAGGCAGTAGGGAATGCGACTACACATATTTCCCTCATCAGCCTGGGACACTGTGTTTAGAAGTTGTGACCCGAGGGCACAGGCACACCGGCGAACGGTGCGCCAGAGTGACCGTGGCTGAGGTGATGACAGTGGTGGGTGGGGAGCGAGTGGACCCGGATATAGTGGTAGACTCGGCGACGACGCAGTGGCCTTTGGTAGGCAGAACTGTGAGCATTCTCCATGAGAGGGACCAGCACATGGATGCCATGAAAGATCGCCTAGACCACCGCCACGCACAGGAATCAAGAAGAGTTGATCACCGCTATTCCATACATATGAGTTGAGCCCTGGCGGCGGAGTAAGAGGTTTTTGTGAGACAACCGATGCACCATTCGTGTACGATGCATCAAGGGGTACATAAAGAAGGTTTATGGGATGGTTTTGATTGCCGGAGGCAACACTGTGATGGATTGGCTCCAGCCACGTCAACCATAGAGAGTTTCCTGAAGACGGCGATCCAAGAGTGTTTTCGGGTAAAATTACGAGGGATTTCGGGATGGGTAAAGTATCAACAACTACTATTTCAGGTTTCACTATTCCACTTCCGACACCAGTGGCAACATTTAAGGCGAAAATGCGTCGTTTCCCAGGATCAACCCAAAAGAGTTGGGCTAACTTGGCGGAGTATGTGAGAGAATGTGGGCAGATAGAGTACTTCGTGGTATCGTACAATAGTCGTCGATCGCTCCCGTCCAGGTACGTCACTTCGATGCGACAGTCAGTGGGTTGGCTGTCAGCCTCCAACCGTTTGGACGTCAGCTGAAAAAGTTGACCAGATCGTGGCTCAACAACGATTTCGAGGATGGTGCGCGAGTTCTGTAATCGGGAAAGAAGCAGCGTTAGGAAAATATAGTTCCTTCACGAACATCAATTCGGTGTTCCGTACCATACCTCAGTGAGATTCGCAACTAAACCAATGGTGCGTCCTGACCTGCTGTCCTCCGCTCCTATGAGACCTGTGAGGAAATCACTCCAGAAAACAATTTGATTAACTGGATCAAACGCGAGGCTCCAACGCGGTCGATTAAACAACGCCAGGTGAGACTGTTGAGTGTTTAAGTTGTGGTCCTCGCTTCCAATGTAAGAATGCCATGCTTTGTCGGTCATTGGGACCACTAATGGGGAAAATTAAAAAATGACTTTCTAGTTAGAGACGAATGTGCACTCAATTCTGAAAGACTATGTGTGCTAGTGGCGCATACCAACAAGGTTAAATCAAAATTATATGTAATTTGAGGCAAAATGGAGTAAAAATGAGTATTTAGCTAAAATGCTAAGACCTATATATAATACATATCGTCTTGGATGAACGCTGTTTAAATACATGTATTTTTTTCGCTAAAATGAGTTGTTGAAGGAGTACAACACTATTTTAATCAATTAACTTACAAGGGCCACCTTCCCAAAGAGTAACTTCGCCTGTCGAGAATTCAAGAAATCCAAGACGCATGAAAGCAGTTCCCGAGCGGGTACTGCCAGTAAAGAAATCGTAGTGCTGATCTCTGCTACTATCGCTGTTTCTGCTATTGCTGCCAGACTCAAAGCCCTGACGAAAGGCCCTGCCGCGGAAGAAAGAGGCAGGTGAAGAAATGTGATCACGCTTCCCGATGGGTTGCAAAAGGAAGAAGAGACCCGCATTGGTCAGCTCCTCAAGTGCAGCAGCAGCGACTCGTTGGCGGTTCGACCAACGTCCCGCAAAAACCAGAGGGTCGGATAGAGCATCCGGATCACCCTCGTTGAAGGTCGACTCCGCGTACGGAGGTACTGGATCAACGGCATGCCAGGTGGGTGGTGGGTTAAAGCCATCAGCAGAGAGATGGTCATGCGTGGGAAGGGTGAGTGGTGACAGGGAAAGAAGGTTCGTTGCCGGCTGGTCATCGGGTGTGTAACGCATGATTGATCCATCAATTGTAATCATCAAAAGACTCCGATAGGGTTCTAAAAATGAAAGTAAATGGAGAGCTTTACATGTTGGTGATCGAGCATTGTAGCTCTGGAAGAAACGGAAGTCTGGCCATTATAACAAATAAAGTCGTTTTCAATTTAAGCCTATACAAATGGAAAGCATTACAAAATAAGGTGTATGGTAGAGTAGTCTAAACGCTGCAATTACATAGTTCACATGTAGTTCTACTGGTTAAAACCTCTCTCATTTAGGCACTCAAATGTAAAATAATAATGAAAACGACCTAAACTTCATTGCATTTTGTGCATGGATCCATCCATGGTTGATTTCTTAGGTGTGCAACAAAATGAACACAGCACACCAGGGAAGTAGACTAAGGCGCATCTTATGCCAACAACAATCCGGTGTTATCAACAGGGGCGAAAACGCACAGACATGTGCAAGCCAATAAATGTCAGTAAGAATTTATCACATGCTGTTAGAATTAAGATAATTTTGCAGATGTAGCATGGGAAGATCCCTGACATCAATGGCTTCCAAAGCACACACGAAAAAGTTCATTTGTAAATTCTGATCTTCAACCAATATTCCTTATTCATAAATTCCGATAAATGGCTTCGGCTTAAATAAATGAGGAATTCTCTAAGCAAAATTTTGAGCATTGCTATAAACAGTGTACATCAGCAAAGCTTTCATCCGAAAATGGCATCACCTTTCTAACGTGAATACGATGTACACACTTGACAAAGCAAAAGATGTCACGAGGTGTATTTTTTTCACTGAAATAAACAAGTCTACCAAGGCAGCTGTAGCCATCGGAAGCCAGAGTGAATTGCGTGGGACAAGCACAAGTGAATCGGGGCGACCGGTCATCGAGAATAGAGGATGGATAGCCACCGACGACACCACGACCTCTGAATACAGAAGGCTGCGCACTAGCACTGCTGCTGCTGCCACCACGGCTTCCGGGCACAGAATGCGGCGGAAGAGCTCCCAAACACAGAGCCTGCAAGAGCAAAAGTAGCATTCACAAGATAAATGACAACTGCCTCAGTTATTTAGCTATTTTAATGACCCGAACAGGCACACGTGTGTACTTGGCATATGGGTCCAGTCTGCTGGTGATGGGGTTGATTAGAAAGACTTTGTAGACTGTAAGAATAGCTCCAGGCCAGCGCCTGTGGATGGAATGCCGCCGTGGAGGAGGGTGAGGCACATCGATGGCCCGGCTCTGCAGCCTGTCGATCGAAACCCGCTACAAACAAACCCAAAACAAGAAAATTTTGTCTGCCTGATGGCGACGAGGGACCACGAAGCAGAAGATCGGCGGGTAAATTCAGCTGGCTCCCAGTTGAGAACCCGGATCGCGAATTCGGGAGTTGAACTCGATAAACGCTTTGTGTAGTCAGCTAAAGATAAAAAACACCCTCAACATGAAATGTTCGTCTTTTTCCTAAACCATAATGCCAACCATTAGGACAATTCCTATCAATGCTTTCTACCATTAGCTAATTTATGATGGAAATGCACAATTTTAATTACATTAAAATAATGCCTTACTGTTCCGGACCATATGAATACCGTACAAAGGTATTAAAAAGTTTTAAACCTAAAAAGACGAATTTCTTTAATTTACGAAATCAAAGTCATTTTCTTGATTTGGTGCAGCTTTGCCAGTGAAAGATCTTGTCAACGCATATTATTTCTTCACATAAACGTGCCAGAAATAACCTCAGAAAAGAGAACCGCTCCCTGGAAAACGTCAATAGCGTAGGGATGAAAATCAGTAGATGTGGTGGAAGGAGGCGGCACGCTGTCGGCGTAAATATCATCTGAGCTCGGCCACGACCCATGGTATGATGGAAGAATTGGGTTAACAGAAAACCAGTCTTCCCCATTAAGCGATATGGACTCGATGCATTTGGTCACCCAATTCATCCAGTACAGTCGATCGGCTAAATTAGCAAGATTAGTTGTCATGAAGACTTCAAAAACTCATAATATTAAAAATATGAAACATAACACGTCAAAATGTACTGTAACAATGATGAGATTTCCCAATCCCTAAAATATCATATTGACGCCTGAAAGACGTGAAGTGCAATACACGTCATCAATAAATCATAATATGGTTGTCAAATGACCTTAATGCTCCAGCCATTTGCAGCCAAGTTTCGGTACAGGCGTATCCACCACTACGGTATTCCTTTGCGGTGAACTAGAACATTCTAACCATCAAATTGGACCGAACAATCCATTTATTGTATCGTTATACAAAAAGCGTTTGGCGACAGTGTCTTTCAGTTTGCCAGTCATGCCAATTAGGAAAGAGCATAAGTCAGCGAGTGCATTTAAAATTTAGTCAGACATCAACCTAAAAATTTTGCATTTATACAGGTCAACATACTGGTATAATCGATTGCCAGGCTCATTACCATTCCAACCCCATTCCAAATTACACGATGATTTCGGCCGTCAAGTCCAGCGGAAAATATACTGAATCGAGCATTGTGCGTTCCGTCTAACCAGAATAAATACCTAAGTAGGAACAGATCATTAATTTTGTTGCCGAATTCTTAAGCGTTTACTCATTAGAAACAGTTTAAACTGTGTTTGAGTTACGCATATACTAAATTACCGTTTTTTTGGATGCACCACAATATCTCGTGGAGACGACAGGTTATGCAGAAGTACAAGACGGTAGTTGTCGACATTATTTGCCAGATGATCTGTAAGCGGATTGAAATCATATGAATATAGATCGTAGTCATCTGAAGATGGGTCCGCACCTTTTGGTGGATGGAGGAACCATGGAGGAACAACATTGCGCCGAATCCGTTTGGAATGCCAATTTTCCCTACGTGCAGCTTTGCGAGGACGTGAGCGAGGCGGTGATGATGAATAGAAGGGCAGTGAAGAAGGTTGTATGTAGCTGCGATACTTGAGGTCAATAACCTCCAGCCTAGGACGTTCGCCATCAACGCAAAAGTATAGTGCATTGGTGAGCCAGTCCAGAGCCAAACCAACGATGGAATCGCGAGCTTGATGCTGACTCCCAGATGGCGGCACTGAAGAACCAGGGTCTCTGTCACCACTTCCACCAGCTTGGTTGGTGTCTTCGAGTCTAATGTCATGAAAGAGACAGAGTAGGGTCTCCTTGCCAGTCCCATTCAGAAAAGCCACCGATATACACTAAAACATGAAAAATAAATTGAAGCACTGATTAACTTGTTTGCAGATTATTTTGTACTTATCAACGGAAAGCCATACTACGACTATAAATGTTCAATAGGTGGATAAGGGTAAGGCAATTCAATAAGTGTATCTTATGTGGTTAACCTGAGGAGCGGAGTCTTCTACCCAGTAGATACGCTCTTCAGAGATGTGCACATCGAAGCGAATGACGCGATGCAAGAAGGGTAAAGGAACCTGGTTGAAGATCTGATTGGACGCCATCGCAGCCGCCTCTGCAGCGGCTAATTCAACATCGTGGTAGATCAGACTGGTGCCTCTTGAAGCTGTCGCAGCAGATAGATGGCTAAAGCATAAATTAACCAAACTCACTTCAGATTCGTGAGCAAGTTGAAGATAATAATAGCTCTTTTACTACCAGTAGAATCAAAGTAATTTGAATCCAGATGTCGATATTCGGATCCATGTGCCCCTTCCGATTTACTAGTAGCTACATCACCCAAACACGAAAGGAAACTCAAAGAGATGGTGTAAATTAATGAATCGGTGCAAATACTCAGTAACTTGAGCAGAGAAGAGGAATAATAAAATAACTTCGGAGACTGACCGGTCACCTGGAGGCTGATGCTTGAGTGGAGTGCGAGAGTGAGCCTGGCGCGATCGAAGACGGGACTTGGGCAGACTCATGCGTCGAATGCCAGTTCCGTCAAGGGAGTAGAGCAACATAGAATCGGGCACAATGCACGTCTTTCCATCGGAATCGAGGGCGTATTCGGGTGGGCATGCGCAGTAGTAGAGGTCCTCCACCTCCTTACCTCTATTGGAACGACCGCCACCTTCGTTATCCCTGCCGCTAGGTTGTGCGGGGAGCACCAAGCAGAGGTGCGTGCAACCGCTCTTTGATACGTCATCGCAAACATTCCCTTTGTCTGCACGCACACAAACACTCAAATTCCACAGAGAGTGAAAAGGAAGAACGTGTATTATGAGTGTCTGGATATGTCCTATGGTAATATCTTGTGGCATGCAAAAGACCGGGAAACCCCAGAATAATGCTCAAGAACATTAAAACACGGTCATACGGGTTCACCTATCTTGTATATTTTGCACAAAACATTTTCTACTAATAGAAATCGAGAAGAAATAATTCAAGATTCGCACAGCCTTCCATAAAAGAGGAGGTTATTTAGACCAATCATGTAATGAAAATAGTTATTTTACAAAAAGGCTCATAGGGCATCAATCGATTCTTTAGTCAGAAGTACGTTTTAAAATAAAAAGCTACTTTAACTGTACCAATCTTTGGAATACAAACCACTTATTTCCGTTTTAAGTAAGCGTAAATCAGCGTGATCCAGTCAATCTGAGGAAAGAAACTTATAAAAGATTGATTTAATTTGGTAAATTGAGCTAACAAGGGGTTCCAAGGTTTAGCATAAGACTAAACTTACGCGTGCTTTTGGCTGTTAGATCAACAGCTCGAATACCCATAAGTGCTTCATCGACACCGATCGTTTTGAGAACACGCAAATCCTCTCCAGTGTGTTTGTTTATTTGAGAAATTGACAGCGTTTGCCAGTCACTCCAGTAAAGATTTTCATCTATGGCAAGATACTGCATTTAACAAAAGCCTTTACGAGACAACACTGCCAAAAGCAGGATTACCCAAGAGGTCAAACCCAAAGGGATGCTGCAGATGACCAGAAACTATTTGCTTGGGATTATCCCCGCTGTAATCCACCCGGCTTATAATGCCCAAATAGGCATCCACATAGTAGAGATGACGGGCCTCAAGATCTAATGCAATCCCGTTAGGCCAAACCGTGTGATTGTGGTCAACAATAACTTCCCTGTAATACAAAACAAAAACGAACTCGGATTCACTACAGAGTAAAGCTGGTTCACTACTTGAAACAAACAATCCAGAAACATGAGAATTCAATCACCCTGCATTCGGAGAGGTCGACTTTAGGGTTAGATCGATATTATGCAGACCAATGAAAATAGGAAGATTAAAAACAAAAACGAAGATCATATTTCAAAATAGTTGGTACATTAAAATACCACAATTGTGCATAAAGTATTATTTTAGACTAATCAGTTAAGCGGTTTTGAATAACATCACTGGTTTGAATTAATCAGTGATAACACAATAAGGAAGCGAAAGACTGATACTGAGTAAGGGGTGTTAGCATCACGGATTTAATGCATTCAGAAGAATATATTCGAAATCTGCCAACTGTAAACTTATCAAACCTTAAATTTCAGAGAGCCGAAAAGGAGAAATTAAACCGATTCGGTTCACCTATGCGTGCCATCAAGCCAGGTGCGTTCAATTCTGCCTCGAGTTCCTGACCAGACATTAAAAAATAAGTATCGGTTAACTGGATCGATGACTAAGGCTGTTGGTCTTCGTTTGGCAGCCTCCTCCCCGTATGGATCAGAGAAAACGTCTGACTCGGTTGAATCACTAACACCATTGCCATCGAAATCCTCGAGGGTGAGAAGCAGCCGAGGCCAGGCTCCATCAAGACGGGAAACCCAAATTTGCTTGTTACCACCCGTGGACCAGTAGAGGTTACCTACTATCCAATCCACCGCAAGTCCATCTAGAGTTTGGAGGGCCCCATTAGTGGGCTCAATTACCGCTGTAGGATCTTAAAAAAATAAAGCAGATCGATAAGACCTGCTAAACACAACTTTTTCTTTTCGGATATTAAAATGTACTTACTTCGTTCCCCGAGTCTCAGACGGTAAATAGCGTTATCAACCCAATAAATGCACTCAGATTTGGGGTCAAAATCCACACGAACCAGAGTTCCGCGAGGATTTGGAGACACCCCTATCGGCCATAGGGGGCTGTCTGCAAGCTGACTGTCCAAGGAAAGCATAAAAATTTTTGGCGGACGAGCGACTAAGAGGAATTTTCCTGGATTCTTAGGGCAGATGTAAGAGCGAGGAAGATTGATTTGGGATTCCCCCTTGTTCAGACTCAGTGAAGTAACAACTCTGGCTGAGGATACGCCAGTTGGGCAGGCGCATGTGTAAAGATGCTTGGAAGGTGAACTTAAACACAAAAAGTTGCATCCAGTTTCGCCCATGTTAGTGAATCGCCTGAACTTTTCAGGAACACAGGTGACATTGCCTGGCAATGTTACTAAAAAGTTCAACAATATGCGCAGTTGATGATGGGTCACAAAGCAGTACCATTAGGGTTTCCTGAGAATCTGCCTTGAGCAGTGCGTGAAATGTTATAATTATTTAAAAGGCAGTTATGATCCATCACAACCATGTCTGTTAAATGTTCAAAAAAATGGCGGAAAACCAGATTGAAACAACGCTTACTATTTGTTTGTTCACTTCCACCAAAGACTTTGACAGCATAGGGCTGATAGCTAAAGGGCATGTGAACATGTGCCGTCAAGAAAATTGTATCTTTTTCAGATACACTGGTAATAGACATATCACTGAAGAAGTATATTCTTCCACCAGATGCAGCCAAGAATTTTGGTCGATCTTTACCCAGATCTGTAACAAATAAGAGTGTAAAGCATCAACACACCTGAAATGGCAACGTAATTCATGTCGCTGCCCTCGATATTGATACAAACGATTCGATTGTGAGTTTCATCGAGCCAAAGAAGTCGCTGCGTTGAGAAGTCGATTTTTAAGTCCCGTCCTTTGACTCCAGATTCTTCAAATATCATAACTCTTTGGCTGCCATCAAGACCGGCACTCTCTATCTGGGTGGACTCACCCGACTTGAGCCAGTAGATGGACCTACGACATAGTATGAGACTTGTAACAAACCTAGTGATCGGGTCCACACATATCGACCTTAAGTTGCTCAAATTCTCGGATATTAGTATCTTCTGTTTTGTGATTGACATCAACCCAAGATTGATCTCGCCGACTGCAATATATTCCTCTTTGAAATCAGCCCAGTAGACCATCATGTTGTGCCAATCTATTGCCAATGCGTTAATAGCACCATGCTCCAGTCCATAGATATTATGGATTTGGAAACTCGTTAAGTTGATCGCCTGAGCAAAATACGTTTAGGTATTATGTACTACTTTGATAACAGATATAAAATCAGTATGCTGCAAGTGATGGTCCCCGACGTAAAACACCAATTTTTCGTTAAAACTATAGTCAAATGCACCTAAGGTAGTCAAGCCGTCAGCCAATATTTGACTCTGCATGGGTGATTCCAGACTGAGCTGTCCCAGGTTGTTCGAAATGAGAAATGTAGTCGGGACTAAATAATAAATGTCAATAAATTATCACTTTAATTTACCATGGCTGCCTGCTAATAATTTAAACAGCAACGATGTAAAACAGATAAAATTAATCAAATGCATTATCTAGACAGTAAAACGAATCTGCCCCATTACAACGCCCGAATAACTACCAGGTATGAACATATGGGTCAGAGAGAGGGTAGGGTGAATAGTTAACAAATCAAGTCATTAGTTGCTAATTAGCATAGTGTTTGGCAGTAGGCAAGCATCAGGAGTAATAGGTTTCGCTGCCACTGCTTTTGTGGCTTAGCGGCACTTTAAAAGATTTTGGTGGCCCTTACGGGCATCCGCCTTAAATTTTAAAAACAAATGCCCCACCTCTGCTTCCTAAATAAGTTCCCAGTAGAATCCATTCACCCCGCCTTAGTGAAGTTTTTCGCATTATTGCAATTACTTATAACAGCAAAACTGGTCTTTCGTCTTTGCTGCAGTTTGACGGATAGATGTACGAAGAAATTGAAATCCCAGCATGGCGGTCCGTACTGTAGAACAGTTTGATGTTACATTAGTACTTGTTCTCATTCGGCTATTATTTGGGTGCTCAGGTTCTTCAGTCTCTGCTGAATAAATTTTAATTGGCTCGATGTTCCTTTGTCCTGCCTCTTACTTCAGACCCTTTGATCGGGAAAATTGACAGTGGCCCAAATCTTTCCTGAAGTCATGATAGTGTGGCATAAAATGTGTCACTGATTTCCATAGGGGCTTAGAAGCTGCCAAAATGATTTGGAGGTCATGCATTTGAGGGGAAGTACTGTAGCGTCCTGAGACTTCCCTGAAGACGAAAGAAGACATATTCTCGGGCAGAATATATTCAACACAGGGAAGGTGTTTGGGCTACTGGCATGGCCCGAAGGCCAGCCCAACCAGCGAGGTACAAGAAGGCAAATTCAATGGTTTAAAAGTCGAGTCTCACCAACACCGAGGGATAAACCACCATTGATATCGATATCGTTCATTACTGGTTTGCCAAGTAAGCGTATTTGCAGGATAATTTTCTATTCCCCTATTCTCACAGGAAGGTAGCAATTCTAACCCCATTTCCACACACCCTTTCCTGAGATACTGAAGTTGGAGCTACTTATATGAAGTATTTTCACCACTTTTCTGTAATCTTTTGTTTTTATGTGCATTGGGAATTGACTATTTTAAAGCTTGTGTGTGGTAGGTTGTGCTGGGCTGGTACGATTGCATTGTGGTCATGGGTGTTTGTTATTTAAAGATGCGAAAAATTTTTAAATCTGGCTCAACTCATCTCTTTATTCTCGAGCATTTTTGCTGCTACATAGGTAAGGGCTTGAATGTCCGGGGTTCCGGAAGTTAGCCTAAAATGCGTTCGATTATTTGTTTTATTATTTTTGTCGTGCGAACTGGTTTTTTGCCATCGACCTTGGCATTAGACAAATTCTGTTGAGAAAATAAGGTACACAGTTCTGGCACTTTTTTATTTTGCAGTTTGCTTTTGTGCAAACCGGAGGAGCTTTTAGTTCGTTGCGCAGTTCTCGTACAGGAGTCCCTGTTAAAGGCGTTCGATTTTTTATAATTCCTTGTTTGAATATACCTGCGATAGATGGGGATATCTGACAAGAGACGCGCGTTTTTCTGCGCCCCATATTTAGAGTTGTTCATTATTGTTATTTTCATTTATAAAATGGGATCGGACGTTACTGAGAGCGAGTATTTCATGCAAGTTAGCACTCTTATGAATACATTGTTTTCCGTACTTTGTGTCATTTACTGCTGTAGTTTCTGCTTTTGAGGCGTTTGAAAGGCAACTTGAGCGCCGTCGATATGCTGAGTTCCAGTATATGAAGATTTATTTGGATTTTGCCTTTGTGTAATGCATACAAGATTGTTGAGCTCATGCCTTAAGACTCCCTTCATTTGATTCTGTTGTTCTTTGTCCAGATATTTTTACCTAACCTATGCTCTACCATTTGGTAAATTTGTGACCATTTGCACAGCTTGTTTATTGTGGATGTACATGCTTTTTAAATCATTTTAAGAAGTATCACAATGGACTCCAAATACTACGATCTCGACATACCTCGCAAAACTGTCTCACCTGAGCTCATCGCCCGTCTTCTTGATTGCGAATATCTCTACATATGCATCAACACCACGGTTAGCGTCGACGAATTTAATTTCAAAGACAAAAAGAAGTCTGCAAAAGAAGGTAGACAGCAGATGCGTGCCTCACTCATTGAAAAGCTGACTCCGCTTACTGTTTCGGAGCTTACAAACCTTCTCGAACAGGGTGAACAATTTCGCTCGTCTTCATCCTCTAAGCTACCTGCACTAACCCCACCACGTCTTTTTAACCGTCTTACGCTTGCCTGTGTGGACACTGATATAGCTGGTCTTTTTTTCAAAGAATTCGCTGACAGTATTCGTAAATTTGACGTTGTCGCCTTTGAACCAATGTCTTCAGCTGCTCTTACCTATGTAATTGAAACACTTGCTTCGCTCCCTATTGATTTAATTACGGTCAACCCAGTTCATTCATTCTCCAGTGATTTTCGACCCACAGGCAAGCAGTGTAACCAGTGCCTCCGACGAGGCGTTTATCTTGATCTTCCCCTTTCCCCCTCCCTTTTCCGCTCAGGTGCTTCGTCTTCCACGCGGTTAGCTCTAGCCGCATTGTTAACGCACCTGGACTCGGTATGTCGATTCCATTTCTCACGCCTCGTCGTAGTTACCAGTGGAGCGCAGACAGGGTGGGAGGTACGACGCCCCCAAGCCGTGGCCTCGGTGCTCTGTGCCATCTGTCCAACAGTTGCAAGAGGAAGCGCTTCTTTGGTCATGCAGCAAACCAACCCCTGGCAGGCACTTTCTCATGGTCTGACGCGGTGCGAATCAAAAACGTCTCATGGGGCCGCGATCCTCTTGCGTCTTCTTGCTGATCCCTCAGTCATTGAAGTGGTTCAGACTTCTGCATTAAATGAAGCCGATTTGGACAAAAAAAAGGCCCCATTACCGTGTGTGACTGCCGCACATCGATCCAGCACAACGGAGGAAACAAATATCACTTCTCCGAAAAAGAGGAAAAGGAAAATGGAATCATCATGAGTTGGTGGTGACTGTAAATCGTCAGAATCGCTACCTATCGCGTGCATCACGTATATTTGTACTTGTGAATTCCTTTTTAATTAAAACGCCAAAATCACTCCAAACTATTTTTCATCTCATCTCATCTGTTTTGCTTCCCAATCCGCTAACGTGTTATGGAACACGATATCGAGAGTTTGCGATTGTCTTTTTGATGCTGCAGTCGTCCGCTAGGGAATGAGCGAGGTGAGCGATGAGCCATTCAAAACAAGGGGATATAGCGCCTCACTGTCATTTTTCTAAGAATAGCTTAATAAAATTGCTCGGTGTACGATGAGTCGATTATTTTACCAAGGTAGTATTTTTCCATGTGTCCTAAGCTTGCTTTTAGTGATAGGAGGACTCTGCATATTAGTGTACCAGCCTATTTAAACCGTATTGAGGCATACTGGTAGAATGGTTGTTACTATAGCGCTACCTCTGCCTTCCTACGGAAAATTAGTTCTACTTGAACCAACTTTGGTGTATATGGCGATCCAAATTATGGTCATTTTTAACTACTTGGCTGTCTCACATCAGATACTGGGCTTAATGGTAATCTAACGTTTGGGGATGAGGTTTTTTTGTTTGTTGGATATACGGTGTCGTATGAGGATTGCTGTGCTTGTATTATCTTCGACATGGATTATCTGAGACACCACGATTATTGCCGCCGCAACTGTCATCACGATCCTTGGTTTTTTAACCTGTTACTCATTAATGCGCGCTTCTTTAGTGATAGCAGCAGGTGAATCACCCACCCTCAATTTTCCTAAGTTCTGTTTTCACTTGGAGATATCCTCTGAACCTATACTACGCGTGTATGTAGTTTACATTATCTTGAAGCTTTTAAGCCTGGACGTCAATAGTAGGGTGGTGCTTGGATTTCCTCGTTTTTTTTACTGCGTTCATTAGCCAGCCTTCTTCAAGAAGTGGTATTGAGTTGTCGGCTGGGAAGATCTGTCTGTCATTGTTCGCCTGTTTCAAAGCTTCGGACTTACATTATGAGGAATTTTGAGAAGACAGCCTTCTATTGTCGTTGTACATATGGAGGAGTGGTGGCTTTGTTGCTGAAGGGGATATATTGATGTAACTTGTGTACACATGGCGACGGGAGCAATTGGAGGACTGTATTTTAACGCATTTGGTTCGTTTTCTCTGCACTTCTGTTTCACGTGTCGGTTCTGAGACCAAACTTTGGGAGAAGCAAAAATCTATTTTTTTGCCAAAAACAAATTGTTTACCGTTAGTAAATGTGTTAATATACTTTCACCGATACGATACTATAGGATGTCTGACTTCATTAGCATTGATATTTTGAAATGGATCCCCACCTGGGCGCTGAGACATGGAATTTCTATACCCAGATGTCGGATTTTCAGAATCGAAACGATGACGATAATTATACCTACAATTTTATCAGTTACCGCGTTTAGCATGCAATTATGTATTAAAGTAGTCAATTCGTTAGAGAAATTTGTGGGGTTCCAGTCTCATCTTAATAAAATAACCGAAAATACCAGGAATGCCCAAATAAAATGCAGGAACCGAATGCACTCATCTTGATTCATTTTGGATCATCCACAGTGCTCAATTTTTACACAAATCTCGATGTTTTTCCTTACACCAACCAGCTCAAACAGTGTTTGGGATTCACGAAACGACGGGAAAATCGTTGAACACTGCAACACCAAAACCGGCAAGACCGGTGTTTACTAGTACATGCAGTCGGTAGTCAAGGGAATTTGTCTGGTTGACTCAAGTTTGCCCAGCTTTTTAACATAATCGTCCAAGTCTAGTATGACAGGAAAGTAGATTGCACAAACCGCACATTACGTAGAAGTGTGAGAACATCAATTCAATTCCGCAAACTGGAAATTTCAATTCGGATTGACTTGTTGGACGCAACTTTAAGACTGTTGAAGCTGTAAATATTTCCTCACGAAGCCTACTCGAATATCGTCCAACCGTATGTTGGATTGCTTATTAAAGCCTAGTGAATTGAAAGCTCACAGCCTTGTGGTAAATGAAGGTGAACGTGCACTACGCCGTCCATCTGCAGCTATCTGCGTGGGTTAGCCCCTTCTGTTAAGGCAATTCTGGGTTAGCAGTAAGGTACTATTCACTACTGCATTCCACTCCACAATTTGCACCTTCAGAACCAAATTTCGCCAGTGTGAAACACACTAACTCTGCATAATGAATGTGTACTCCTATTTTCAAATAAGTGTGCATGATCTGTGGACAATATGATGGTTTGTTGAAATGCGTTATTATAATTATCATTAATGAATAAAACAACGTGAATTTGTTGATACATATTGCAAACTTTATATGGGATATTTGTTTATAATGGGTATGTTCAAATAGTTACTTAAACACCACCCAAACCATTTGCAAATTCTGGCTTCTTTTTTTCCTATTTTTGGTGACGTTTCAAGTTTTACTATTTCCCTTGTTTCTCAAGATGGATGTTGTATTTTAAGAAAAACTTATTCTGAACTGCTATTTCAAATTAAGTTGCGCTTTTATTACTTAACAAAACTTAATTTTGGACTTCCTTATGGCTTATCTTCTGAAATACTACAAAGTGTAATCATTCAGACAGGTGACATAAATCACTCTTCAAGTCATGGGAATACATTTGCCACCCAGTGATAAGGAACCGATGTTCAAAAAAGGGGTAAACGTAAGGTAACAGTAAACAGCAATATTCTATGTACTCATTTGCCAATTCTTTTTAAGTTACGGGAAGATATCGGGAACCAATTTAAGAAATTGGTGGCATCCTCTACAAAGGGTGTAGGCTTGGTGTTTTTAATTACTTCTCCCTCACTTCAGTTTCTATGAGCTAAAAACATGGATGTACCACATCATTTTATTTTTTTCGCCTGGAAACTGGATCTAATTGGCCATGGTTAGTACCTACATAAGAGCGCTGTTAAGTACTGGGAAAAATCCATGCTAACCGGATCCTAATTTGGGAAGTTGAACCTTTCTCTGACGCCTAAAATGCCGATGTTTACGTTGTAGCTTCGGTTTGTTACCTGAAGTTTTTTCATTGGATATTGCTGTAGTCATGGCTTAAAATCGTACTAACTGATAATTTGATTTTACGCACTAGTTACCTAAAGCAATAAGAGTCGATTAGGTAACTACAGTCAATACGATAAATTTTAATTTCTGTCTCATTCAAAAGAACTTAGTCTCAAACTGAACTGTAAATGTCTGACCTTGATAAAGGATTGCCGGAAAATGATTGTCCCATCTAAAGCTTTTGAGGCTTTTTATAACATTGACGAATTAACCGTCCGATTTAAGTTAATAAGAGTGGCAATGATCAAACACCGTTCCATTTGGTTTGTAAATTGGTAGCAAATGTGTGCCTTTTTAGACACTCCATCGAAATAACTGAATATCTGGTTTATTAACTCGTATTTTTTTGCGAGTGGGATGTTGCTGCTATGTTGTTCGCGCCCATTTGGCCTTCATAACTGTTACTTTTGTTTCTACCTATTTATTTAAGTAGAACTTCTGTGACTACAACAAGTGCCACCACAAGTCAGTTCACTTGCTTCCAAATGTTTCAGTTCCACTTGTTACGGAGTGTTAAACTTCCCAATTGATAAAACCTAAAGGTTCTAATCTCCATAGGTTTATATCGAAGTATAGATGTTCGTTACACGTGCACTTTTAAAGAATTATCAAGATTTGATAAATGCAAATATGGTGGTTTCAATTTCTAACGTAAATAATATCAGTATTTCAAATTCCATCGTTTTGTAAGACTCCTTGGGGTTGGATAGTCTCAGGAACCACTAATTTTGTTATCCACATTGAAATGTGTATTTAATTTATTGGGTTGTGCCATCAGTCTTCATGAAGGGATGCATCTGTGTGTTTAAAAACTGAATTAAAGTGCTTAATCGGTATTTGATCATTATCACTCTTATTAACTTAAATCAGACGGTTAAGTCGTCAATGTTATAAAAAGCCTCAACAGCTTTAGATGGGACAATCATTTTCCAGTAATCCTTTATCAAGGTCAGACATTTACAGTCCAGTTTGAGACTAAGTTCTTTTGAATGAGACAGAAATTAAAATTGTTCGCACTGGCTGTAGTTGTGGTTTAGGTACTATTGGTTCGCCTTAAAGACTGAGTCAGATGAATTCTAAAAGCGCTCATTTCATGTAAAATTAAAAAAAAAAACTGTTACAAGCTTAACTTAAAACACTTTACTTTGACTTATAAAATATCGGCAAATAAGTGATGTTTACAATCAGTTTATGCAAATAGTCTTGCTTCTAACCAGCGCTAGAGGAAAATTACCTACTCTATGTGAAGAAATTACAGTATTGCTTTAAAAGGGTTTTGAAAATGGATATTTCGTGCCTACTTAGGTTAGTAAGATCGGTCAGTTTTCTTGTGTTTGATGGTCGTTGGTGCTATGAATTAAGAGCTGTAGATTAAAAAAGCACCATTGCAAAGCATTTAAGTTGTCAATTTTAAGCTTTTGGCTTTTCAACATCAGCGTTCCATGCAGGTACCGAAATTGCGCAGAAAATCAGTGCCATATTTTATACTCGGTCAGAAACGACTTGCCCATCTCTTCAGGCAGGTGCCTTTACTCTCACGAAGGATATGAACCAGTTTTTGGAGTTTCATGGGGACAAGCGAGGCAGTACGATGGCAGAGACTGAGCCATTACCTTACCCGAGGCGCACCTGCATGTTTGGCTTTGAACTGGTTAAATCAGGTGAATGGCGCCTTTAATCATTGTCCAGCATTTCTCACGCGCCACCCAACGGTTTCTATATCGCTCAGCACAAATCTGCACTGTGCATAGGCTCCTGCAAATTCTTTGTTGTGCTTTTCAATGTCATGAATTTGTGGGAAATCGGCAGTATTTATCAAAGATATAGGTCTTTACCTGCACAATTCCTGCCAAATTATTTTGACTGTCATTTGAGATCTCCTTTCTGTAAAGCGGGAAAATACTAATGTTTTTATTCATTTCTAATTTCCCCTTTATTTACATTATCATGAGTTGAAAGCACTGGCCGTTGACTTGTGCTTACGGGTACATCCATTGTTATTTTAAGCGCCAACCCTTGTTTGTTTGAAGTTTTAAGGTATTCCACATGGATTTTAGCGTTCTACTTGGGACTATCTCTGTATACTTCGTATGCGGAATGTTTACCATTGTTTAAATAAAATGAGATTTTCTTAGTTCTTACAAAAAGTGAAGTCTACGTCTGAATTAATTAGAATTAATTCCTTAATACACCTCACTGATAATTAAAATAGCAAGAACGGGCGTGCAAATTGTCAAGCGTTGAGGCAGTTTTCTTTGTCGTGATGGATTGCCCAGAATCAGGGGTTCTGACAGCTTGTGGTTGACTATCACGATAAAACGACTTGGTCCACTCAACAGCATACGAACAAATTTCGTTCACTATAAGCCTGTCTTTAATGAGACCGTAAGAAAGTATTTTGGCATACACTGTGAACAAGTGTTCTTATGAGCTTACTGTTGTTAAAGAAGGTGCAATAGTAATAGCTGAAATCAAAATAAAAGTGTGGGTATACCCGAGTTACTAGTCACCAAAATGTAGCTACTTACTCGCATACCTGTTTCATTCATAAGGTGGAGCCAAAAGGGCAAATCACTCTTTACAGGACAGCCTCTCCCACTTTAGGCACAACTTTATAAATTCGTAATTTAAGTTAATTCTATTGACTTATTCATCTGGTTTGGTGTACGGTAGGTGTATGCTAAGCATTTCTTTGATGATAAATAGCTCGCTTCATGAACAAACGATGTTAAATCCTCTATCACACTAAGATATAAATTAATTGGATTGGCAAAACCTTCTTAGGGTAAGAGACATCCCTCGTGCGAACGTTTGCATACTGGAAATTGGTGACTTATGATTAAACGAATTGTCTTTGTAGTGAAGGTTGATCATATAATTGTGGTATTGACTTCCCTGGTATCCTCATTTCACACGACATAATTTTTTCAAATAAAGTAAAGGTGGGATCATTGCGATCTGCACAAAGACGATGCTGATGGTGAATAGGAAAAAACTCCAAGGCGCATTTACCAAGGGCACGCACGCCTAAGAAGTAGAGGGAGATACAAAGACGAAGAGGCCGCCGACGCTGCCCACATCCTGTTTTTTTACATTTCTACATTGAGAGGAGTCACATGCGACAATAGAGAGCTCAGCCTAAAATAAGTAAAAAGAAATCGCCTACCGCGGTAATAGATCAGTCGATGTGGTCGTATGTCAACTTTGCAAGCGAGCGTCCATAAGAGTTTAACTAACCCGAGATATTCTCCTTTTCAGCTTTATTCCTGTCTTCTAAATAGTAGTAATAGCAACGGTGATACTTGGATTCCAAATTCAGTAAATGTTCAATGTTAGTGTGATTTCTGAGAGTTTATTTTCTCTAACCCATCGTAATTTGCCTATACCTCTCAGTGTTGGCAATCTCTCACATCTCACTTGGCAGATGAAGCCATCGATTTCGACGGCGCTAAACAAAACAAGGAATGGGCTTTAAACTGCGACTTAATTTGCCTCTCCATACAAAAGTTTTCTCTGCAAATAGCCAAGCGTGGATGCGTCAGTGTTTGTCTTCAGGGCTGAATCTTGTGGGGCTTTGGTTGCAGTAATTTAAAAGTGCACCCGCAAACCTTCAAAGTTATGGCTTCAGCAAACTTAATAATTGTCCGTTTATTGAGCGGCCATCCTCACTTGAGCTCTAAGTCAGTCAAAATCGAATCTAATGGAAATTGAAATTAATTGGTCCTCTTACCACTTATTTAACTCCTCAAAACCAAATTTTCTGAACTATGAAAACAGACGATTCATTAAAAATTTTTTTGATTTGGGACTTGGTTTCAGAACAGCCTGTCCTGGTGTCATTTGACAAGCTATAAATATAAAATGTATTAAAACTATTGACAAGCATTACGGTCATTTTAAAGCATTAAACCTTACAAGGACTGCTGCTGTTTTAATATAGCGAATTCACATGAATTACTTTATCCATTGCCATTCTCCTCATTAAGTGGAAATCGAGGTTAAGTATAAAATCCCCCATTGGCACGTGCAAATAGTGGATGTAGAAAAATGATGTATACGGGCAGATGATTGCATGACCACACAGGACAACAGAGCGATGTGAAAGACCCAGAAAGTGGACTTACACTCTGCGCTATAAGGTTGTATCAGCGACACCTATCAATTTGAAATTATTTGATTTAGCCTGAAGGTCCTCTGACAAAGTTGACGTAGCAACGCGCTTGTCTAGACTCTGACAGGCCGCTCCTGCAGGACTTGGTAGCCCCAGACACCGGAGGTTTATCAAAGCTGCGTGTTGGTCCCATGATTAATGCCCTCACCCAGAAGAGTCAGCTGTCGATGTACCCCACGAATTCAAGTCACCCCCTTTCATCGCCTCCGTTAGCGATTGGTGACAGTAATCTCACTTACTAAATCATTTCGTAAATTTCTGCCCACCGCCCGATTTTATCCAGTCGTGGTACATTATGATTGCATAGAAGTAAGCAACAGAATATCCTGATACACTTTGATGTATTTTGGTAGGTATCTTTCAGCTTGTACAACTTTCGAAACAAATACACCTTCATGTTACTGTTTCGAATTGTACCTGGGGCTAGGTGACAATAAAGTTTTTGGAAGTGTATATGCTGGAACGTAAAAATCCTTAAATTGCCATAAATGATGTAGCTGACCACCAAAAGTCTTTAAAATGCTTTTTTACAAGAGATTTTCAATAGATAGAGGTAGATAACTTCTATCACTAAAACTCAGTTAAACTTAGTCCAAAAAAACATCAGCTCGCTATTACCTAAAGCTACAATGCTCATTAGACTATTTCTTAGTATAATGAACAAAAGGGCGAGACGTATGAATAAAGACGGACTGAGGAGAGCATTTGCTGGAGATTTTATTTTCAGGGAACTGAAAAGTAATGCTTGTGCTTGTCTACTAATTATCTTCTAAAGAGATTATTTCAGCATTGTTAGCAATGTAGAACTCCCCTTAAGTTTTGAGTAAAAAGGCTTACTATGATTGACTAGTTGCCCGCTAATATTGAGTGTCTAAATTAGTTAATGCATTTGCACATCCTCTTTCTGATGCAATGGCTAGGCGGATGCATTTAAAAACCCCTCATATGATTCAAGGACTCATGCCAAACATTCATGTTGACCGTGACCCGCCGTACTCTTAGCAAATATATAAACCACGAGGTTGACATTTGTTCTACATGCACATCTGGTGTTCAAGTTTGATACTGCAAAGTGAGGGAAAGTAAAATTTACTTAACGAAATAAAATGAGTGTTATAACATGGATCTGCACAGAACCAGATCACCGGGAAAGCAGTTCACAAGGACCATTAGACAGCAGCGGACAATTAACCATCCACAGATCCAGGATGTGAGAGGTTCCTCAAACACAGAGTGCGTGGCTAAACAATGGCCAACCATTGATGAGAAGTCACACAGATGGGTACACACGCATGGGACTGCCCTTAGACTTCGTTCGTCCGCCTCGAGTGCTGGCCACACCCCATGCCACCGCTTGATCCGGAGCGGTCGAATAGAAGGGTCGCAGGAAGACTAAGGAAAACACAGTGACACTGCCCCCCTCCTCCAATGCGGATTGTATAGATATTGAATCAAACGACAACGTCTATGCAAGCTCCAAAATAAGGAGATTTATTGCAATCCGTTCATCGACGCTATGACCAATCTCAATCTGACCTTGTAAAGGTACCCTCATAAATAAAGTCGCATGATCAAAAAAAATTGAGTACCTTATAGAAGGATGTAACGTTTAAGCTTATTACCTGAATTTATTGAATTACTCCCAGAAGACTGGGCGATATTAATAGAAAGAGGAAATCAGTTCCATCTGCTACTCAAGAGTCCAAGCGGTGATTAGTTTTAGTAAACAGGATGGATGACAAAAAATGATGGCATACCTAGAAAATGCCATTCTAGAATCATCATCGTAAATAACTTTGGTTGAAAAACTTATAGCCCAAAGAAGGATTTGGCCTCAAAGACTGGAATGAACAGTGTTTGATTACTGCTTCGCCTCTGTTGAAAATGGTGGGAGATTACCGTCGCATACATAAATTTGAAGTCTATTCTAGAAAGAAGATGCAGCATTTCTTAAGAAAATACATTTTGTTATGCTACTTTAAACGTTAGTTGTGTAATTTTCTACAAAATAAGTCCATATTATACAAAGGGACAAATAATTTCGTTGCCATTCAACCCAAATTGCAACTGAAGTGCAGGCATATTCACTTATGACATTTGCGTTTCCGCAGAGGTGATTCAATTGTTCGTGGTCGTATAATGGAAATCAGAGCGTTTAAAAGTATTTAAGGCTCTACGGTTGGCAGAAACAGGGTTGAAGCATGAACCTTTCTTCCTCATCCGTTGCTTGCCTTCCATGCACGCTTGTGTTGGCTTATCACCATACCGTGCCCTCTTGCCCTTGGCTCCTGCCTTTTAAGTTAGCCGAAGTGCGCGTGTACATACACAGGGAATTCACCTTCCCAGAGGAGCATCTCCATCGAACAACACGCCCGGTCCTAAGATCAAAGGCCTGTGCGGATTAATCCTTTACTTCTCCCAAAGTTCTTTTCGCACTTTGTTCTAGTAGGTGTGACTTCGAGGTGGATGCTTCAAAAAGTTATACCTGGCAAGAGCTTGTCAAAATTCTGACGTTTAGTGAGCAAGTTTTCGGCATTACTTGTAATGAATTCAATATTTGAGCTTTGTAAATAATGCACTGCTAATTAAAGCAAATATCCAGTTGTTCCTTCATGATATTAGGACAGCTTAAAAAGAATAATAAGTAACTGTTGAAGGTGAAGAAGATCATTTGATAAAAACTTTCTTACATAATTATTCAAATTTATGAACTTTACTTATCTAGTAGAAGTTATGAATCGGCGATAAGGGAAAAGTCGTTTTGAGGATAAAAACTACTCTGCTATCACCGTCCATCGAGCAGACCATACAGAACGCTTAAACTATGGAAAGCGACATAAAATATGGAGGTTTTCTGGGTTTTAAATTTGTACTGATGAACATGAATTCGGTAAATTTTAATACAGCCACTAAAGTTTCCAAGAAACGTTTGTTTTTAAACACCAAACTTATTTTCAAAATAAAGGTGTAACCTGGAGGTTGTTCTTACCAGTCGGAATAAGATTGACTGTCTTAAAGGCTTAGCGTACAGCGAACCCAGTTCGTGAATTTAGATACTGTAACAAGTTAGTATCGCATCGAATAACCATTCCGTAGGAACTTATTTGAATTCTGTGAGTTTTGGAATATCAACCACCCAAAATCAATTAACTTATTTGGTCATTTAAAATAGCAAAATAAAGCTATGTGATATCGAAGAGATTTTGAAAGGGATGCATTTTTTTGATAATACATAATAAATTCTATTCTACCGATATTTGACATCATTGATCCTTTCATTCGAAATTAATCACTACTATGTTTTGTGAAGGACAGCGATGAAGAGGGCACTACCCACAATTACGCGTGGAAGGTGGTTCAATTTAAATTCACAGAGGAATGATGTTTCCCTTGACGCAGACACACAGAAATCAAGGAAATACCAGGAATTCAGAAGACGGTCGCTTTTATGTTGATGATGGGTTTCTCTATAGAGCGCCTGCATCGAGACCAGGAAGCAGGCACTCCGGATGGGCCTCATTAAGCGAGTGGCATCGAGGTGGTGGAAGTCGGGATGTAGGGCCCAACTTCAAAGGTCGCACACGTCTTCCCTCCTGCCACTGCCACTACAAAACTTCAGGCACAAGGGAAGAAAAATTGGTCCCTGTTCGTGATTAATCGACTTCCACATGCGCATGCGTATGCATACATGCACACACGCACTCCTTTGTCTAGACTGAGGAACAAAATTACGTGTTTCTGAGACCTACTTTTGCGTTTTAATCGGAGATCACACACGCAAGAATAAAGCAACGTATTCAGCCATAGGCTAGGACTCTGACTTATGAAACTGAAGTTAGATATTTTGTATTCTATTTTGTTGAGATAAGTACCGCTTTTGTTCCTGAATCGTTGCAAACTTCAATGCCTTTGCAAACTTCTACTTGTTTCTCATAAATTTTAAGTTTTACCTGTTGAAGCCAATTTAGCACAGTGCAATGTTTCATGTCAATTACTCAAAGTGTGTGAAACAACACCTCAATCCCAATAACTGTAAATTATATTAGTAATGATTGTGTAATTGATCACCACCAAAACTGGACAAGGGTGAATACAATGACTCATTCTTAACATTTTCTCAAACATTTGAACACTTTTAGTCAAAAAGTTTGGAACGGAAGCGAATTAGGCTAACATAAAAAAGGCAATGCACGATTAAGTTGTACATGATTTATTAAAATGATTGATTAACATAAAATCACAGCACAGTTAAGCAAATGGGTAGTTGTTTTAAACTAAATGGAAAGTAAAAAAAAAAAGACAACTGAAGCACACAGTGAATCTTAAGTATTTTATTTGGAGTAATAAGTGGGGCTTTGACGCATCAAGAGTCGGTAAGACCTTTCCTTCGTAGCATAACGCACTGAATAAACAGTCTTTAGTTCAATTCTATTTGATTTTAAATAAACAATTGTAATGAACGTGTTTAAACTGAGCAGTGTTACTCATTGCAAACGTTACTTTTCATTTTATCATACGTGGTTGCGGTAAGCAACTGCCGCGAGAAAACAGAACCATTGGTCAATCGGTTTGCTTAACACATTTAATCTAAGGTTAAATCATGTTAATTTCCGCTAATTAAATGGAAATCTAATTGGAATTTTTAAACTATCGAGTTAGGGAAGGAATATTTGACTCACCGATTTTAAGAATAAACATTTTTAAAGTGTAATAATGATCAGGGAAGAAAATTCTAAAGGAGGCGTGTCTTGAGGGACATTAACCATCAGCACTTCACACTAGGTTCTTTCATAAAATTGCAATTATTTTACTTGAGGATTTTAGGCGACTCTTATTTTTTCCTGAATTCATTCTTAAACGTTCATTTGCAGAATGTACTTATCACCAGTTGCCATGGTAATAAGCGTAAATTTTGGACCTTTAATAAGAAAACTCACCTTATTTTGAAGATTCAACGTCCGTCCAAATCCTCTGCTACGCTCCAAAATTGCGAATGCCTGCCAAAGTTATGATTTGTTGGAAGATGAGTTGACCAATTCATATTCGGAACTGTTTCTTTTACAAAATTTATTAGCACTTGTCTCACTTTTGTAGAGACCGATCTAGAATGGGTAGAGTTCTCTTCATCATCGTAAAAATACGATTTGAAAAACGAAGAAGTAAGCTATGGAAATTTGAACGAGTGAACGATTCATACAAAACTGATATTGCCTCTCTCTGTGTATTTACGGCTTTCACTTCATTTCTGTTAACACCCTGACCTTTCTTTAAAGCGTTTGTGTAAGGAATACATTCAAAACCAAAAGGCGATAGTATACTTGCAATTTTGCTAGCATATAATACGTAAATGCCGGAGTAATCTTGAAAGTGTCGTGAAAAGCTATCAGTGCCGCTGTTTGGCATTATTAACATGGTATGAAGGTTTTAAAATTCGAATATCCTTTACGCTAAATGTGCGTGACCAATAAAGTTAGGCAAAATTTCTTACCAATTAATGATTTATTCCACTCTCAAGTGTTATAGATTAAAATATCTTACCAGAATGTTAATTTTTATTGGTGAACCGGAATTTAGTGTCTCATAGAGGATCATTTTACTTGACTATGATCACTTGCTCATGCATTTGAATGACATTACTGAAAAAGGAGACAGAAAAATTTAGTGGATCAAATAAGAATGGTCAATCTCCGGGTTGTAATTTTATGGGTAACTTACACCAACTACTCCTGACAAGCATTTCGAAAGTCTAGAGCACCATTGCGAATGATGGAAGCACTTATGAAGCAAACGCTCCATTCCACTGTTCATAGCTAAAAATAAGCTGGGTTCTGGATTAATTAAACGCATTCTACTGATTCAAAATATCAAGATGGTTTTAAAGCTTACTGAAACTCACGCTAGCTCAGCTGTAAGCATAATATTGAAAAGGCGTTTAGTAATTCACACCTTAATTCGAGTACCAGCCACGTCGTTTCTCATCATCAGTAAAATTATTTAGTCTAAATATTCACCCAATAGTTTGAAAAAGTCTCTTTTGGATCAGAAACATTAGACTTCTGCAAAATTACTAAAAGCGTTTTTATTGAAAAATGGCCAAAGACTAATTGCTGCCTCCCATTCATTTAGCTTGGCTAAAGTAGTAAGGGTTACCTACTAAAGGATCAAATTAAACGTTTGGATATAAGATAACAAGATAGTGGGTTTTAATGTCAAAAGTAGGTTCGACGGTAACATGCCCTTTCTTACTAAGAAGGCCAACGATGGCTTGATGAACGTTTGTGTGAATGTGGGACTTCTTTGATTGATGAGATACAGCATAAGAAAAAAAGCCATACGTTCCTTGTCCCCCATTGGTTTCTTAGAGGTAGAGGAAATCTACTTTTATTCTTGTTCAGGCAAGAACCACCTAGGAACAGTTTTTCATCAGCTGCTTAGCACCATTTCGGTTATGAGCCTTTTAATATGTGCAATCGTATTTGAAGGTTGGAACACACGTTCTGGCAGCGGACACGATTATTTTAAAGATGTTTTGAAATTGATAATTTGTCTTTATCAATTCATTCATCAGTCGAGTCGATTGCAAAGTTTTTAATCGTGTAACCGTACGTATTCCTACCATATCCGAGCTTTACAAAATCATGTCCATCATAATGCTTTACCAAAGAAAAAAAACAATTCTAATGATCCTAAAAATACTAAAACCCATTTATTCCTTACTAGAAGTTAGTAAGATTATTTACTCATTCCTACTTCAGCTGTGATGTGGCATGAGGAATTAACTTGAATTTCTTCACAATGCCATGCCGTAACTGAGTCTCATATCCAAAATGGATTTTTGCCTCCGTTACCACAAGCCGTCTTACTTTAAGTGTAGCGTATACAACGTATCCCTACTTTGCCACTTTTTCATTTTGGACAACTGCGGTTTAAAAAAGGACTAGCATAGCTTCAAAGCCAGGGGTTACTGCTGCTACTGGTTGTAGGGCAAGAAAAAGTCGAGGCTAGTGATAAGAGGCAAAAAAGTCTTGCACAATATCTTACCGCTAATACAGTTGGACAGGCGCTGACCATTCGTTGAAAGTTGTGGTGGTGTATTAGGAGGAGGATGAGGAGGAAGCAGATGAAAAGGAACCGGTACGGAAGGAATAACAATAAGGAGAATGTCTCCCACAAGGACACAAAAATGCTTAATAAATTGCTGAGAAATCACGCTTAACGTGAGGGGTAGTGTGATTGCTTGGATAGCTGCTGAGTGCAAACCTTAAAGGATTGAATTTTAACTCCTCCGAGCCTTCAAATACATTTATGCGAATTTGTTTATTTATAGTATTTACCTGACAAAACATAGTCTTTGTAACGATCAGGTGGTACTGGTAAGCCTTTTACAGCAACCACGGTAGGAGTGAATAAGGATTTTAAGAAAAGAGAAATAATGGGACGTGGCAACTTGTTCCCACAAATTTGCTCATAAACTCGCCTTTTAGGATTTAGAATATTATATCTAGGTCTTTTGCGTAGTTTGTCGCATCTTTGTATATTTCTAAAAATTTACAAAGTAAATTTTTAAAACACAGTCAATTCCGCACTATTATTCTACTAATGTCAACAGTTCTCAAAAAATTAGTTTATAATTCTGTTTGCAAAGACTTGCCTTATACAGATTTCTTCAGAATAGAGAGCTTTCACAGTCCATGAACCACGATTTATAATTCATATACACATGCTATGTTAAGCAGCATCGAGTTAACAAAGGGTTCGGTTTCTGCAATTAAAATATCGTACTTCGTCTGTACCTAGATACACACAGCTTCTCAAAGGTTTCGGAATTCATCTCACTTTGAAATCGACTCAATGTTTTCCTCCTTATCATCCAGAGAATAAATGTATTGTCTCCCCCGTAATCATACTAGCATTGATGGTTTCAAATAAATGAGGCAATGATGCCAAACTGTATTAAATTTTCGGCCCTAACATCTGGGGTTGACTGCCAGGCAGAAATTTGCAGAGAAATGATGAATTATCAAGTCGCGTGTCTGGTACACCTTAACACGTACAAACACGTAATCGCTCTCACCTAGTTTACTGTCTTTAAAATTCCTCCGTCTAACCTCTTCTTCACTTAACTGCCTTGCCCTACTGGAGTAGACTTCCAGAAATTAAGGTTGAAGAAGTAAGGGCACCCTGTCAACTGTCCTCCCTCCCCGCGTGGTCCAGAAAAGCGTGTCTAGACGCTCCTATGCGGCCTCACACGCATATAAGTGGCCAATAAAAATCGGGTACTGTTGGAAAATAACTAATGCATCAAACCACAACTGATCATTTTTAGGTCTGGTTTGAGGTTAATGTGGAAGTCACTGTTATGGTTTTTTAAACCACCAGATGTTTCATTGTACATACGTATTTATTTGTAACGCTATATTTGCGTTTTTACAGCTAAATTTCCTCCTATAAAATACATCTAACTGGACACTTAGAACGTAATAGCTTAGTAGAATATATTGTCTACAAGAACATGAACTGACGATATTTATTCGCATTAAATGTATTATTCTCTCCTGAGTCTTGTAATATGTGAATTAATTACATTGAGTTCATTGTTTTGCCTTGTTATATCAGTGGTTTCGACGTGGTTGAGATGCCTTCCGTTCCCCTATCCTGGGTTACAGTGCAGAATTCAAAAAGCCTTGATAAATGCTGCATTTTATAACCCTGATCAAAATAACATTTAAAGAAATCATGGGTTTCTAGATCATCAATTATTTGACTTATAAACCCATCTAAAGACCCAAAGAGGGCGATAATTAGAAGTAGTCACTTAATTACCATTTTCAAAAGCAAAGTAAGTCCTGTGTGTCCTTGTCCTTGCATATTCCATTCCACCAACGGTTTTCTATGAGACAGTGCACCGTTCCAGACGAAACCTATTTTCGATAGTCAAATATTCACGACGATGGACACTTGTGGATAGCAGACGTAATGAGTGTGTTGAACAAGAAATTTCATAAACTGCTTACTTATTAAATCTATTTCACAACGTTGCGTAAAGCTTCTGCAGACTAGGACACTGAAACAATTCATGCCAAAAATTTGGTATAGTAGTAACATCCTCAAAGGAATTTTGCTGTAGGACTTTAACAGTATTGGCTTTATAAGGAAACCTTATAAGCTTCCGAATGCTAATGTACCAATAGGTCTTCAAATTTTTGTATCTTAATTGCTTTTTTTCTAATATGATTGTGAGTTTGACACTCACCGCTATAAATCCATAAAATTCATTTTACTTTAGTGTATTTTATTTTAAGGAACTTGATAAAACCACGGGGTAACTTTAGTTTGCTTTATGTACCCCTCTCTGCAAATACGCGAATTAAGGCGGCCAGTCAGGATCATAAAAATGACCAAACTGACTGTGTAACGCCTGATTTGAACTGATGCAGCCAATAGCCGCTTAATTCTTATTTGATTCATTAGGCAACTGCAACTACGAAGCAGCGCATTTCTGATTGCTTATTTTCGTGAAGACCACTAGACTTTTGGCCAAATTATTTTCGTGCATGAAAGTGTTTTTCGCAATGAGGCAAATATTAACTTATTCAAAAGGATAGATTCTACGAAACTAAGACTATCACTGCATAGCTTTAGAAATGCTCACTTAGAGATGGTTACTTTTTCTCCCTTAAGACATAGACTCTCAAACACTAAATCACTGCTTTCGATAAACTCATCGGATAATATATTTATCTTAAGACCTTTTTCATAAAGTAGATAAAATTACAACTGCTGCAAAGTATGCATGGACATCCATAACTGAAGAAATATCCCAATGTTCTTAGTGTGGAAGCCTAAGTTGGAGATAGTAAGTAAGAGACTTGTTGTTTTGCAAGTGGACATCTCCGAATATTCTTTTGTTGCATTGTAGGGGGTGGCCGTAGTCACAATGGAAATCCAGATACGACGTCCTCATTTAGCCTATTACATCTATACGCAATCACTGTAATAAAATTTTATAAAAGATTTTTGTTTTAGTCTGAATCAATCGAACAAAGGGATGATAATTAATAAAAAAGTGGAACACTAATGTATTAGCTGACTGCTTGATTGATTGTGATTGGTTGTTTCGTAATTTAGCAATAGCATGTTCTACCAGTATCAACCTAATAAATATCAGCCTGCAATTTTGCAAGGTCAGATGTCTCATAAAGTGTTTGACAATTGACAAACTTGAGTTTTGCTGCCTAAGGCCATTCGTACTTTTCTCAAAATAGGGAATAATAGGATATATCAGAAACACTAATTAACACCTGGCTTACTGAAAACTTTAACCTCCCTTACCTGTTAGGTAAACATGCCTAGAATATTTTTTTTCGTAATCACCCCGTTGGGTTGGTTACCTTCCCTGGTAGTCAGTATCCGTTATAAATGATAAGAAACTGGTTTAGCCTAAAATTTCTTCGAATTTTCGAAGACTACCAAGTGGTTGTTAAGCTTCTAGTTCTAGTATAGCAGGGAATAAAAACCCTTTTGTGGAATGTTTACCTTAATGACACCTTAGGCGCACCTAAAGTGAGAGTAAAGCCCTGATTAGAAATTTTAATAAAAAAAGACTACCGCCTCTTCCGATCAGAAGGAGGTGTGTACGATAAACCCCCCACACAGAATCGGTGTAGGGGTGATGGAGCGAACCAATCTGAACTCTGCAGACTGTCATTGGTGCGCATCCTACATTGATCTAAAGTTACTCTCCCATTGGTTGTGGAGGGCACGTGTGGAGCGGTCCACATAAGCACGTTCAGGTAAGGCGCGGCACGCGCCTTTTGGACATACGGACACACATGCGCGCACGTGCGCATCCATCAACCGGCCAATAGACTTTTCAAGGAGATCGTCATTCGTTGTCCTAAACGGCCATAAAAATCATTGGTCACCAGTCATAAGCCCCACTTTTGATTGATGGTCAATTCCACAGCAACTTTGGGAAGACAAGGGTAGGATATTCACACAAAATTGACAAAAATAACAGCAGCTACGTCAAAATAAAGGACATCCAATCTAGCGCTGCGCATGGACTCAGACAGTGGTGACCTCAATCGCCATAGTAACAGTGCATCAACCCTTTTCTCATTTCCTCTACAGCCTACTGTTCACAAGGAACTTTCCCTCAATCCCTCTATCCACGCACATCAGCAGCAACACCAACCTTTAAATAATTTGCAGGAAATGCTTGAGACATCAACAACTCTGGACCACTCCCATCACATCCAATTCGATAGTCAAGCCTCAACGTACTATCCATCGCAACTCCCATCTACGTACGATGAGGGCTCTCCTGAGAGCCTCCGAAAGGCCTCACCGGTGAATTTCCTCCGCAATTTTCCGCCATCTAAGCGACTAATTGACCTTGAAACGGGAGCCCTGCATGCTCTCGATGCTACAAGTGGTTTTGACAGCGTCAAAGGTGATTACTACAGCAATGCGGAGGGATATGATGCAAATTCCAGGGCACAATTCCTGCGAAATCCACCTTCAGACTATTATTCAATGGAAACAGTATTTTCAGTACCTTCATCTCATCCATCTCAAATGACCTCTATAACGTTCCCAAAGGAGGATGAAGCGCAAGGGGAACTTTCTGGCGATAGTGGGAGAGGGTATGACTACACCTCACCACATTCCAACGCCCAATTGAGACAGCCACAGTCATTGATGTCCCAAATGCGTTCAGAACCTGGGTACTCCAGTTTAGAGGAAAGCTTCGCGAAAGTCTCCGCGCCACCACATGCGACAATTCCATCGCAGCATCCTCCTTCGACCATACCATCCACGAATAATGCTAACAACAATGGTGGTAAAGCCGTGGTATCCAGACTTCAGGGTAGCAATGCTGGTACGACAGCGATAATCTATCCGTGGATGAAAAGGGTGCACTCCAAAGGTGCGTCTTTTTATTTATTTTTATTCAATTTTCTCGACCAAAAACGTGAAATATTAAATTATACTGGATCTTGTTTAGAAAATAAGACTGGTGGTACAAGTAGGGGTACGACCGGTATTTTCTAATTACCTATCATTGTTGTCCTGAAATATCTGGTAGTCTCTAGCTCTTTTGCGATTTCCAGATGCTTTCAATGTCCATTCTAGATGTTCACAGCTGACGCTTAAATCAAACTTTTAACAGAATATGTGGGCTAAGACATAATGCTTTAAATCGCGTGCTTCCCGTATGGTTTAATATTTATATCATACGAGGTAAATGTGTGTTATCATCTGCTAAAATCCTCAATTATTAAATGTGTCAAGTGTCCGCCACATGAAAACAATATTGAAGGAAATATTTGCGATGTTATTCTATAACAGTTGACTTGTTATTAATAGTAAATAAAAGAGAACACCTTCTTTCCTTCGGTGCACTCTTCTGGATTGAAAAATAAACTAATTGGTTAACTCGTTTTGATTGTGCAAATACACTTAACCTATACAGTTCTGCTCTTGCTACATTGTGTATGAAAGATTGAATGACCTTTTATCTTCTGATGTCCGATTTTTAAAATTGCTAACTCAGAGATGAAGTTGCTGTTTATCACTTTTTTATGAGCAAAGTAGAATTCTGATTTCGAAAGGGCTTGCCTGATTAATAACGGCATTAAATATGTCATGACAAGGGATTACTTTGTGTTTATCGCTTGAAAAAGGATTAGTAGGAATAGTAAGCCATATAACAAGCAAATTACGTTGCGTTACTCCCGTTAGCCGTATTTTTACTGCTTTATGCTCTATCGATTTCTCGATATATTTGCAGCCTAATCGAGACATTATTTTTTACCATAAACGAGAGTTTTTACTTTTATTTGAACTTCTTTAATGATAAACAGTTTAATATCATCCATTTTACCATGCACCTGCATTAAAATACTCGTTTTATTTAATTTTTAGGAACTAAAATGAGGCTTTTTCAAAATGTTTAAATCAGCTTGCAAATGAAGTTATAACATACGAGCTAATTTTCATTATTGGACATTCATTTTGTCCTGTATATCTGTTTGAATTTTGCTTTCTGTTTTGTCCTGTCAACATCAAATGCAGGAGTACTAGGAATGTGGATATTGTTTAGATATCAACCAATTGTCTACTTGAATGCTTTTGCTTTGCTTTGCCCCTAAATATGGCATGATTTTTCAGACTTGATGAAGTTGCCTGTTGTCGAGGCAGCTGTCTTCTCAATCTGATAATTTGGATGCTTCATTTGAAAAGTTAGCATCAATAACCAAATTTTAAGGTGTTGAAAATGATTAGTAGTTTAAAACAATTATGAACAGCATTAATGTAGGTTACCCAGGTCTCAAGTAATCATAAAATGACCGATTTTTAAATCGGTTTTTACTTAGAAAAGGTTCTCTATTAGTGTCAATTTCAGCCTGTCTAGTTAAAGTTGGAGCCACTTAAATGCCGTAAGTCACTTCAAGGAAAGTCGGCATAAAGGTTCGAAAAAAAGGCTTTCGGCTTTGACGCATTCAAAACCAGCTGAACTGTGGCATGTTTTCGCACTCATTTAGACGTTGAAAACAATGTCCGAAGTCTGCTTAGGATAGTCATCAGACTTGATGTTCTCCCATCTGGGGTCTGAGAGTGCTAGGCTGACAGAGGCTTCAAGTGCATTCCCCTGAGACTTCCAGCCTTACAGAGAATTGCCTTTTTCTGCACTTACGATATAATGTTTAGACTAAGCTAACACTTGGGACTATGCTAATTGACAGTTACAAGTAATTCAAATTTCGGCTATCTTTTGCAAGATAATCAAAGTTGAGCAACGTGTTTTCAGCGCGTAATAGATCCAGCTAAATGTATGGTATGTATGGGACATTCACAGCATTTAAGTATTACGCATAAGTTTTAATCAGATTCTACTTAAATCTTTTAGACTAATAGGAACGCACATAAGGCACCTGGTAATTTTGTCAATGGTAATACTAAGTCCACTTTGTTAAGTCTGAACAAATAATTGTTAAAAAAACCAATCGCAGCTCAAAGACGGTCGTAAGTAAATTTATTTATAAGGATATTCAAAAGGTACCATAATACATGCTGTAGTTTGGAAAAGGATCTTGTGTATTCGGCTTGATTATGTGGAATAATACTTTGACGTAGGCAACAGGCGATAAGTGATATCAACTAAGACCAGTCCCACTATCCTTGGAGTGATGGCTTAGAGAAGAAGTTTGGAATTGCGCTGTCAGAGTCTTCGGTGAACAAAGGAAACACAAAGAACAGAAGCCATTCCTTCACATCGTGTTGTGCACGTGTGTGGATGCCAGTTTTCATATCCGGTGTAGTTCAGTAAGAACGAAACTTAAACAATACACACACCTCGATACACGCATACGCATGCGTAGTTATGGAAGCGCTGTAGGTTGTAGATTTTCGGCAGCATATGGCCCCCCACTTTTTACTTTACGGCGTATCCCTTTAGAAATCGCCAGTTTTTAGCACGATGATTCGTCCGATTTACTGTGGTCAAGATAACTTCGTGGCTGGAACAAAGGGGGGCCTGATTCCATTTATCCAAATGTGCTCAATCACAATCACCAGTTCTCCCCAAATATCTAATGGGGTAAGCAACGTCCAATTAATGCGTTTATTGGAAAAGTGAAACTAGGGAGGTGCAGCAAGGGAAAGTTCCCTTCCAGAATTACATGAGTATCAGACAGACGATGGACTCTTCAACTATTGGGACGTTCTGCTGTTTTGTGTGCAATGTGAGGCTATGCTGGTGAACTCTAAAATTTATAAAAAAAGCTTTTAGAAAGCCTTATATGAAACTGGTTTTTAGTTTAAAGTGTGGGAACTTGTATTTTAATTTGCAAAGCAATTCTTGACAGCACTAATATGTGGCTATTTTCTCACAACTTTTCTAATTTGCTTGTGCACCATTTGTAAATATATGCGTGACACACTTTAATTATCACACGCAAAAATCGGTCATCCATTTATAGAGGTTCTCCGTTTACATAAGTTTTGGCTACATATTAATCACCCATGCCAATATAATGCTGCGCCGAATCGACTACTGAATATCCTGGACTATGAAAAGTTCAAAAATAATAAATAATACGAACAAGTCTGGGCACAGAATGCAGTCTGCAACCCACCACGCTAGTTTTGAAACATGGATGCGAATAAATTACCTCTTTTTTGTTAGTAGAATATTGCAACGGTTTTTAATACTCACACATTGTATGATGAAACGGCTTATTGCTTGTGCTACTAGACCACCGGCTGGTAGCTATGGACATTTGCCGACTTTTGAGTTCCAGATGCATATTCTGATTAGACTATGTATTGGGTTCATTACCAATTTTTCGTTTGCCTACAAAATTCTAGTCCTGGCATCGTTTCTAGTGGACTGCCGTTATCTGATAAATGGTCATAGTAGATGTATTGATATTGCTTAGTTATGTGGAGATGATTTTATCCGTATATTCCGAATTAAACGATATGATAAATACATACACATTGTACAATTTCAATGGACTACCTCAGCATGCTTGAACTCTGCACCGTAGTCGAGAATACCATGGAAAAGTTTTTTCCGGCTCCTTAATGCCGCGTTTTTGATCACCTTAGGTGGACCAAAAAATAATTTATATTTTTTTTCGCAAAAGTTTCCCACCTGGTAACCGTTGTTCATGAAGTTAGGATTTCAATACTATTTTGTCTTTCTTAGGACCTATGCTCAATTTTAGTCATGATTCGAGCCGTACTCAATTTCTGAGCATTATTTCAAATAAGTCAAAATAAAAAACAAGGAGTTGACATTTGTCACTGTTCACTGATATTAATTATTGTATTGGTGTTAATAAATGAGAGCTAATGCAACACATCAGCTACCACAATTGGAGTGCTAGTCCCGTCAAAAGTACCTCTACTCCATTGCGGCGAACGATTTTCTCAAAATAACCCGTTTACTTTAACACATAGCTATCAGACCGAGAGCTAGTCGACAAATTTGTTTAAATGATAATTTTATGACATCCAAGCACACTGCATACAAATTTGTTTTCAAATTTTTTAATTATCCACTTCGAAGGCTCAAGATAACTTGGGTAATATAGGTATGATCATCTCACCAAAATGACAGCCGTTCATGTTAATGTTGAGAAAAAATTTCGCAACAGAAGCAACACTGATTTGTTGCGTGACCCTGTCAGCAATGATTCCAGAAAGTGTGTTACAAATCCGTCATAGACTATTCGTTTCGCTTCTCGTGATTACCGGAATCTTTGGAGAAAGTGACTGCACCATTGGAAGACAAATCAAGTGATACAATGCAAGATTAATTAGAAGTTTATAAGGGAACAGAAATATCGTCTTTAATTGAACACATAGCTAAGCTTTTAAATCTGTTTTTGTTCACTGTATTATGGTAGATTTTTCAAAACTCAATTGATAGCCAAATACAACATTCTGAGTCAAATTTTTTACTTAATTAACTAATGTTTTTCACATTACTTACGACATTTCCTAAGAGTATGATTGTTAGTGCCTATTAGGTAGGTAGAACAAACGACATTGACAAGAAATTTTTAATCTGCGTTTGATCTGACGTATGGATACTGACCCCCCCACAGAGTACATTCATTGTGTAGAATAATTTTATTCAAGAATCCTAGTATGTAAATTCTTTTTTGCTTGGTTTTAAAATGGGTATCGTTTCAAATTATAAACTGGGGAAACAAACTAATTATTTTTATGTTCCAAGTAGATAAAATAAGGTCTATAAACTTACAGAAATACAACATTTTCCACCTTACAAGTGCCGATTGAAGCGTTTCTTTGTCCTAAAAGCAATATACGGCAAACACATTGGGCAAGTTAGTTGCTTTCGTTATTTTTATGAATCTGTTGTGTTAGAAATCAGAACATTAAATGTCACCAAAGACAGAAAGTGATGCTTAAAAGGCAATCACCGTCACAGATGCAAGGGAAAGCGACTGACGTTCGGGAGAGGCGTTAAAAAGCGTTTGACATAGAAGCAACGAGCACATCTTATCTTAATAAGGGTTATTTTTAAGTAGGCTGAATCATTTGGGCACCACTCACAAGTAAAAGGACTTGCTTTTTCCATCGCACCCATACACGGATGAATCTCATTTACTAAATGAAATTATGTAGTAAATTAAAGAAATCTCAACCGAATTGCAATTATACTTACTGTAAGTTTGTAATTGGAGACTCCTTTCTCCTACTATTTTTCCTATTGATGTTGTGGAAGTCAACATTTCCGTTGTTTACAAGATGCACTTTAATGTGATCCCGGGGATTTACTGGTAGAATGAGTATTTCTAGAATGGAGGGGCAGGGTGACTCATAGTGACGCAGTTGATGAATAATAGTTAGACGTGGCTTTCTTAGGCAGGCCTACCAGCTATTGTGTTGGAGATCTTCTAAGCAGATATTATTTCTAAAGGGTAGCAAGACTCTCATTTTACACAACAACTCGACAATCGTGTCATAATAATGGTAATTGTTTAGTTAACATTTATTTTTAGTGTCAGTGAAGCTTGATGGGAAGTGTTAGTGGCAGCACTGATTCGAAGTCCTAACGGTCAACATTAGAAACCGCCGTCCGGTATAATTCCCATTTAAAAGTGCCCTCGTCCTGCATGGCCGCGTGTCTATATGCACACAGTTAAAGAGAATTTATTGAATCTCATTATTAGTGGTGTTTGCCCGACATCACTACATTGCTGTCAATCCCGGTTGGATGATGCACACATGCCCTAAGGCATTTTTCAGGTTGGGTAAAAAACACAACCGTACACCGTTTTCGCCTTTCCACATGCTATTTATAAGTAAGAAACATTGGTATGCAACCCATCGTCAGCCAATCGGCATGTTCTTTCTCCCTTTTCAAAAATCGTCAGGAGTGAAAATCTCGATAAATTTCTTATCACTTTATAGGTAGTATTACCAAACGCATCGCTTTTTGTGTCCATTTTTTTTTCAAAACTTCACTTAATCCCATTTAGACTTTTATTCCTGTTTGCAATTAAACATAATGGGAACATCAGGTTTTCTTTTTTTCCAAATTTGTTTTCTGAAACAAGGGAACAATGGACCCTTTTGTATGCGTCAGTAAGTTACTGCAAAGCTGGCCTCTTCCTACATCCATATGCGCATAGTTAAATCAAAAAATGGCAATATGTGGCCCCAATTGAGAGGTGTCTTACTTAACGGTAGTGAAATATTATCCCTAACACTGAACGATGCATAGCGTAGAGTGGTTTAAATCTTTGACAGTAAGTGTATGCTTCAAATTATAAGTGAGTGCTGTTATTTGAAAAAAAACGTGCCTTTGATATGCGTGTCGCGAGGTTATTTCGCACGAGTATCTTTTTGTCACCGATTTG
>NW_020170381.1:85365-122615 GCF_000524195.1 Echinococcus granulosus | reverse complement strand
AGGACGATTATCATTGTAACGGCAAAAACTCCAGTTTTTTGTATGGTGGTGCATATAATGAAAACTGCAATACGAATAGTGGACAGAGGAGCGAAGACATTTTGACGCTTAGGCCTCGAAATGCGCGAACGCTTGCAAGCAAATAGGTGGAATGTGTGTGAATGTGTATGAAGGCGAAAACGTGTTTGTGCTTGCGCGTGTCGGAAACTTTGATTATCGGACGGGAAAGTGGCATGCGCGTCTGTGTCTGAGCGCCCGTTCTCCTACACAGAGCCAAACACACCAGCAGACCCGAAGTTTACCTTTTACTACCGTCGGACGCTTCCGATTCTCGTTATTTTATAAACCGCCCTTATCTATCCTGTACTGGACTGGTTCCAGCATACCACAATTTTGGCAACATTTTATGGCAAAGTGGATAATATTGGATCTAGGCTTGTCCCCGAACCCTTTTGATGAACCACTAAGGAATAGAGCCGAAATATAAAATGAAACTATAAAATGTCGATAGTGCAGCAGTTACATTTGAAAATTCATGAGTGACAAAAACTTTGCAATGTAAATTGTCATGAGAAGGGATTGATTCCAAGGGTAATGGATGCAAAAAGCAATTGAACTGAAAGTGAGGGTAGGCACTAGGAGGACCGAAACCGAATACTTAACAAAATTGCATTACCATTTGCTTGCCAATTCACAGAAAGGAGACATTGTATTAGTCAGTGGCTGGAAAAACTCCAAGTGGTATTTAATTAGCTACTTCTTTACATGGACCTATCGTGTACAAAAGGATTTTTAGTGTAATAATCCCTTAGTTTTGCGTTGACTAGTTTAAACTCCTCCATAAACTAACATTAAAATTTTTCTCTGTGAATTGCGGTCCAAATAATAATGGTAACAATAACAGCAACAGAAGCTGTTGGCCAAAAATCTGTAACCAAATCAAAGGAATACATTCATGACTGCCCCCAACTAAAACGGATCAAGCGTTTGAAAGAGCACTCAAAAAGTTTAAGCCGTGTAATTGATATTTTGATTTAACTTCATTTTCAAGGCGTGATAAGCTTTACAAAAATTAAATGATCATATAATTACTGGCCCTTCATTACATGTGGTTGTCGGTTTCACCGTAGGGAGGCAGTACATAAAACTTTCGATAATACCAAAGTTGAGCTTTGCTAGTTGAGATTCTTACGTAGTTACACTTTGTACTTGTGAATGGCACAGATTAACATCTCTGACTTTTCAACGAACTCCTGCTTCCGTAACTGAGCCTACACTATATACATGCCAGTGTTGTCGAACTGGTCAGCCGACTGTGGCATTTAGCATCGACCCTAGAAGCACCCTATCTACTAACTTCTGCGGGGAGTGAAAAAATGACCACCGGTCGTACCGAAGTAGCAACATCAGTAGCTGCAGGCAAAGTCTATTAGTTTGTATTTTTATGGCAATATTGATGGAGACTTTTTAAGCCACTTCTGCTCTCGCCCTCTATCGTCTACCCTTTTACTTACACTAGCCTGCCTCTCTTCTATTACGCAGGCTGGTGAGCCATCACACATTAAAACTACACTATTATTGCTTCTTTTAACTGTTCCTTATGAATGACAGTGCATCCGTAGAATGTCTCAGTTGTAAAAACGCTAACGTTATCCTTTGGTTTTCTATATAATTTGCCACTTACGTCAAAGTGCTTTTAGCAATTATTAATCCATCCAGTATCCATTCAGGTGTTTGATTAATATTTCCTTTCATATTATTTTTTAAAAACGTCTAAATCAATTTTTAGACAAAAATGATTAAGTTATGACTGCTTGTATGACAGAATAATGCTTGTTTTGTGTATTAAATGTATAGATTGTGCATTTGAGAATATAATATTAATCCTGAGTTGATTTTGTATAAGCTACGAGTGAAAATTAAATTTCAGCATATGAACAAACTAATAGTTTCGTTGATTAAAGTTGATTAATTTTGGAAAGATCTTACTTAAATTGAATCTGATGGGAACCTTTTATGCTTGCTTTTCGATTAGAATTAGTTAATTCATTGCAAGGAATTAGAAGTATGTGCTTATTCAAGGGAATTCGAACAGGCTCTTACAATAGATTTGTCACCTCACGAGGCGGCTTTTAAGCTTTTAAACATTTTGATGGTTTATTGACCTTCAAAAGTGATTTGAGAAAATCTTAATCGCATTATAATAATACGGTACTGCGGCATCTCCATTCAATGAATGCGATTGAGGATGGATATGCTCATGTTCTACTAACAAATTTTCTTACCATGCAACAGTCTGCACCAGTGTTAGGGGTAGGCAGGAGACCCTCCCAATGACAAGAGCTCGGTCAGACATCACACATTATTCACACGCATACGAGCATATCAGTGTTTATGAAGTTCGACCGGACGATTTCGTGGAGAAAGAGGAGGAGGTGGAGGTGAAGGAGAGAGAGGCAGGAGTGGTAAAGGTGAACAAAAGAAGCCGCGTAAAAGCAGCTGCTAGTCCGCGAGATTTGACGTTCGCATGCACCTACATATAACGCGCGTGCTAGCAGCCACAAGCACGTGCGTGCGTGGTATCCTGCTTTTTGTTTCTGCAACCACCCCAACTGGCTACCCACCGTCTCGTGGTTCGCCACCACCACCACCCCCTCTTCTACTACTTTGAAGCTTCCGCCGATTGTCAACCTTATGCACCACAACGGCAAAATCGACCACTTAGGTGGTTGCCTTTAAGTTAATAAAGCAACTAAAAACGCTATTTTAGAAACGTTGGTTCCAACAATTTTTCCGAATCATGTGATAGTTGCTTTGTTTGCGGAATATGAGTTCGCCTATACCCACTCATTTTGTAAAGTCTTCTACCAAATTGGTGCATTTTACTTGGTTTAGGAGAGTGGAAACCTTGTCTTATTGTCAATCGGTAATTGAAAGTGGTTATAGAGAAATCCTGGAAAGCGAGATCAGTGTTAGTCTGTTAATTTGATTTCAATCATTGTATTTGTAACGTAGATTCATAACTGTTGCATACTCTTTGTTTGCAGTAGGTTAACAGTTTAATACTTGACACATTAATGATATTCTATTAATAATGTGAAAAACTACCATTTTTTAGCCTAAAAAGAATGATCAAAGTATATACAAAACTTCATACCACGAAAATGTGTCAGTTATCATGGGCACGAAAATTCCACCACCTTACCACCAACGAGAGAAAATAAAAAATAGTCAAATGTTTAGGCTGCGTCTCATCCTGCCTTTACGGTCTCTTTGTGTGCATAGACAAACACACTGCCACGCCAGGTTTCGACGTCAACGAGCAGACGGATAGACACGCATGCGCGTTATGACTAGACGGTGTTTGAATATAGCAAACTCGAGAAAAGTGCCTGTTCGGTAGGGCTGACTAATTCAGCGGCACAAATAAAAACACAATCTTATTATGGTAAATCCGTTGGTTTTACCTTTTAGGCCTTGTAGCTCAAGGTCCTGTTAAAACGGGCAAGCAAGTGAATTTCAGCTCCCAAAAACCCAGTGAGGGCATCAAAAATCGGAAGCGATTACTCGAAGACGATCCATTGCCTTCGAAGAAAGCCTTTTCTGATTCCGATAAGCTTGAAAATACCTCGGAGTCAGTGGGTTCATTGAATCAAGGTAGTGAAGACAGTGACGCTGCAAGTGGTATGGGTGGAGATGACTTGAGTTTGGATATGGTAGGCTCCTCCTGCGATCCAAAACGAACTCGCACTGCTTACACTAGACAGCAGATACTAGAACTTGAAAAGGAATTTCATTATAACAAGTACCTAACAAGGAAACGGCGTCTCGAAATCGCGCACACACTCAGCCTTTCTGAAAGACAGATAAAGATATGGTTTCAGAATCGCCGAATGAAATGGAAGAAGGAGCATTGTTTGCCAGGAAATAAACAGCGTCTTTCAGAGGCACCGATTCTCACTGTTCCAAATCAAAACTTTCCCATGCGCAACCAGGAGTCGATGCAATTCTGCTCAAATCGTCATGGTTTTGACGTGAGTGCCGTCGGTGGAGATCCGATGATGTCAACCCGGTTTTTACCCTTTTTCCCAAAGTATCTCTCTCCAACCACTGGTGCAGCCAAGGCTACGGGATTGACGCCACTTTCAGCACCACCAAAAAGATTTTACGATGACGAAAGTGGATTAGACTCAGTGTGGTTCAACGACAGATGCTATCAGCAGTCCCCGCCCCAACTTAGTTTTAACTATCCAACAACTTCTACGCAATCAACATCTCCTCCACCTTCGCTACCACCTCTCAATAACCCCTTTTCTAATACCCTTGCTGTAGCCCCAACGGATTTTTACTCGGGCCTCCTAACGAGTGGTTGGTCGTCAAAAGTTCCTTCTCAGCAGCAACAGCACCAGCAAATGCGGCACATCGTCAATCCATCCTATGACGGGGATTATGTAGACAACACTAATAACAATAGCAGCTCACCATTTTTCATTGCGACTCATAAGCATCCCCACTTCCCTTCAGATGATGAATTAGCAATATCAGGCAGCAATGCAGGAAATGAAATCGGACTTCCTAATATGGTGGGAGGGGGTATGAAAAAGGAGTGTCGAATTGAAAAATAGTGGAACATCCCTGCACATATGTCAAAACCAACGTGCCGAATCTTGTCCTTTTGCCAATATCCCCTTTCTTTCCGACCCAAAGTAAATGCACTTCCGCATACCCCCACGTTCGCACATGAAACTGTGGCTTCAGTCAATGGGAAGTAGGTCATGCCGATGTATGTAGAAAAAAGCGCCTTCACTACCTCAAAACTAATGGGTGTATATTTCAATGGTCTGTTTAAGTACATACCTATTGTATTGAAATACATTGCACAAGTTCTATGCAACTTTTTATCTGGATATTTGGCGTTCTGAGACAAAATAAAACATATTTTAAACACGGTCGTATTCATAAAAATACGAATTCAAGCACGATACTTAAATAAGTAAAGGCTGCGAGGGCTGCGAACCTAGCTTAGTAGTGTTAGTTATTTACTTAGCTAAATCCATAAATAGACTGACTTTGTGATTATTTATACCGGCATACCCAACCGAATGACACCAATGCCCACAAGATTAAGCAAATAGTGACCTGGATTTCCTGAAAACACTTTGACTGAACTGGAATATGACTTGGACATGAATTTGAAACTAATGTTTCTCGCAATGCTAATAAATAATAGGAGCATTTCACTCGATTTAAAAATTGGGAAATTATTTGTCATTGAGAACGGGCAGATACTGGTTTTCGAATTAGTCTCAGACATTTCATTGACCCATTATCTATAATAGTTAAACGTAGAATTCATCATTTTAAGCTTGACTACTATGAAAAAAGTCCCAAAGCATCAGAATTTGCAATGAAAATCTTAACGTCCGAAATTATGCCTACTTCCTGAGAAAACATCGGATTAGTTCAAAATCATAGTAGTAAATACCATTTTTTAAATCTTTTTTGTCCTTTAATCGAACAGACGAACTTAATTTCAATGGTCTCCTAGTAGATAAGTTTGTTTAAATAAATCCTAGTCGTTGGGTCGTGTAAAGTTGTTACATGATGGGAAAAGGCCAATGAAACAGTGGAAAAGCCGTAGCGCATTCTACTGAAATTGAACTAGTAGTGCACATTTATTTAAACGACCCTTGTTATAAATGCTCAAGTTTTGAATTTTGTCACTTTCTATTATATTAAAACCGATTAGACGCCGATGGCGACCCCTGATATTCCTACTTAGAATGAGTTTGCCAACAATTATTATTATTTAATAAAAAGTGACAATACGTTCAGGATTCCTGTAGTGACTCAGACTTGCTGACTGCAGGTAGATGCTCGGAAAATTCACTAATAGCCTCCCTTGCTTGATTTTTAAAAGTCAGTTTTATAGATAGCTCTGTCGAGTCCCTTATTTATTAATGGTTCATAAATGAGGGTTACCAATTATTATCCGATAACCAAGAAAGGTGGGCAGTCCCTTTTATGTACGTTCTCTAATTTCAGTCAATTCAAATGTTGTCCTTACGCAATATATTGCTGTCATCAACTCAAATTGTTTATCAGAATTATATTAGGGATTGTATGCCAAAACTCTTCACCTTAACCCATAATAACCGGTTAGGAAGCATAAACTAGTGAAAAAATTGATGTTCCTCAACTTTTTTAATTGATTTTTTTTGTCAATAAAACTAGGATACGTAAAAACTTCATGCACTTGTTATTTCTTGATCCTAACGATTTATATACGTAGAGTATACTCGAACCGTCTGCTCACCCAAATTAAGTTAATTCATTCCTTACCATAATGTACTACAAGTGAATTCAAATTATACCGTCAATGAATAACTTTTCATGTAATTTTAAGAGTGCTTTGCATACTGACAACCATAGGGATTGGTTTCATTTACAGTGTAGGCTAAATAATAATAATAAGTGTACCACTTTATAACTTCATATTATACATATAAAACATTGAGTACCCCGTAACACTCCCATCACATGACTAGTATAGGCAGCATACAGAACTGATTAAAACGAGTCATTCATAGAACATTGAGGAATTTGATAATGACATCCGGAATAAAGAAGGTACTTGAAGCAGCAATATGCGCAGTCAATCCATTGGAACTGAATCAGCAGAATCGGAGGTACAAGCTGGAGCAAAGTACTCTTATTTGCGGAAACGCGTTCGGGTGCAAACATAGGCATCTGTGCTTTGATAAGTTGAAGCCATGTAAAGTGCCGCAACAAAAGTCATTTATCACACCCGCGACAAGTGGAGACGAGACGCACTTGCCTAGACTCCAGCTGAAGAAGAGGCCAGCCGTGTACAGAATGGGTAAGAATCCACACGCGTGCTTATAGTTTGTTTGAATGTTTGCGAGATGAGGTTCCAAAAAAATGCAGATCAAACTATAATTATATACCCACAGGACCATCGAGATACTTCTAGCTTTTCATTCACAACTGCTGGCTTTATGCGTTAATCTTGGGTTGAGTATTTGAATCTTTGAACTTCAACGTTTAAGAATGAGACCGTTGTGCAAATAGCGGAGTCTATTTGAGTCTTAAGTCGAATTAAACGGCATTCATGGGACTTCTTGACAAACAACTTATAATGCATCCAATTTTTATTTTACAGTACGCAATACCAGTGTTTAATACACGCTTTAGTTTCAAGAAAATCTGTTTGTTTTGGTAAAAACAGTAATAATCTTCATTCCTTAGATGTTCTCCATTTGCTTCCAGCTGCTCTTACCAAAATTCCTGCATTAAATCCTTAGCGACTTCTGCTCAAATAACGCTTAATGTGGAACATGTTGCATACTTAAATGAGTACTTTTGAAAAAGTAAAGCCTAGTAGCATGTTTTTTCGTACCTTGAAACACAACTGAATGGGGTGGGCGCGTGCTGAATTACTTTATCTCAATTTACCAAATGTAAATTTCATTTTAATTATCTACCTCAATTAACCGATAAAATCTGTTTTTGATAACAACGAAGTCCGATCAACAGTCACGAACAAAGTGAAAACTACCGTATAATTTTACAAAGAGGAAATAGTGGGCCTGAACTTACCTATAAAATTTGGACTATAAAATAGGTCTTAGAGCATACGTGGTGGGATACAAGAGAATTTGTTCGCTTGAAAATTGTTAATAAATTCACCAGTACCTACAATCAAATTGTAAATCCTGTGCTGTCTGTTGAAGTAGTGGAGTAGTATGTAGGACTTGCGAAATTTGGTGAGGGTTTTTGAGAAATTAAGATGCGGAATACGTAAACCTTAGAAAGAAAGTAAAAGGTACAAAATGAGATAATTTCGTTGCAATTAAGGGAACTGTGAGCATTAGACTTCAAGACTATCATGATGATTTCCTTATTTTGTTACAATAAAGAATTTAAATATGTATACAGTGTTGAAGGCAATTAGATATAATACTGAATCAATACCCCTATCAAACACATATTTGACAGCTTTATTTTTTTAAATGTAACTCCCAAGATTACAAATAGACTCTTCCACCACTCTCTAACCTAATCTTCCCCACTTAAATATTACTGATAAGTGTTTCTCGCCTTCAAAGGCTTCCTTAAATTTCTCTTAAAGCAAATGTTAATATGATTTGCAATTAATTTCATCATATATATTGTGATCGAAAGCGGCTGTATAATGAAAAACAGCGCTGTTTTTTCTTCCAAGACCATTAAAAATATCACATACTTCTAACACCAATCACAAACGACTTTTTTCGTGCGAATTAATGTGTTTCCTGCCTATTTGACTATTTGATTTGTCTGTCGTGATATTGGATGTTGCAAATTCCTACCCACTATCTAGACTGTTTACACCTAGATGGATATGATAGAGGCTGCAACTCGAATTCGTATGCCTTTAGGTAGTACATTTGTTTCGGAATTTCTCATTTCATTTTCATTGACCAAAGTTCCCACTTCACAAACTTACTTTTTAGAGGTGTCCCAGCGTGTCCTCAAGTGATTTCGCAATGTTTTCGGAAGAATATTGCAATCACTATATCTAACTCGATAAGATAAAAATTTCCGTGAAACAGCAGTGCTGTAAAAGAAATAAGGATTTTATGAATAAAATTAAACTGCACTTGCTACAATTTGATCGCAGAAGAAATACACGGAAGGACTACCTAGAAGGTACGCTCAAGTGTTAATTCATTCTGTGCTAACCTAATATTACTTTTTCGGAAATAGAACCTAGAAACTTAGTTTCGTAACGCGTCAAAAATGATAAATTACAAGCAATCTGACGAATTAAAATGCTGATTTTGCAAAGCCATAAGTAGTCAAGTAATGGGGGTACTTCGACTGGCATGTTCATTCACGCCTCATCATTTTTCATAGGGTTGCTTATGGAATTTTGGCCACTTCGTCTTTCTGATTAAATGCTTTTTGAAATGTCCCCTACAATTAAAAATGGGTGGTTTACTCAGAAAAACTTCGTTTTAAGATCCACTACATTACATTGCCCTCAATGCTAACTTGTACATGGATACTTAGATTAAAAATGGACATTGAGACTACCTTTGTAATTACCAACCAGTTTTGTTTTGTAATAAGCTAGATTCGACTTTACCCCTTTTTTTCCTCCAGTATTGTTGGCGAACATTCCGCATTTACTGCATACTAGATTTCACTCGTCTAGTTTAGGTAATTATATTTTAAACTAAAGATTTATTCTTAGCACACAAATGAATGGAAAAACAATAAATGGATAGTTGGTGTTTGATGAATATATGTTCGCAGAATACCAGACAGGAAGCTCTTCGAATACTTGTTTTAGCTCATACATCCTATTTAATGTTCGAGAATTGGAAAATTTTTGAATCAAAGTGATAAACTATAGGATCATGATTCGTACTTGGTGTCATAAATTTAAACACACTTGGCTGTTTATAATTTGAAATGGAAATAACCGCAACCGCAATATCGGCCATTAGAAACTAACGTAGTACAATCTTTAATTTTCGAGACAAGTGGTTGCTTACAGGGTTAGGTTTGTGTACCAGTCCTTCCTATCGAAGTCACCAACTGAAGGGGATTACATATAGTCTTTACGACTTTTAATTAACTCATGGAGAAAGCACGCGATTTGTGCAAGATTCAATAGGTTTTAAGCAAGACTTAACATGCACATAATAGCAGCTGGAAACCCTACCGCTTTAACCATCAAAGATCCGGTAACGTAGTTGGGTAAATAATGCGTTGCGGATTTTCTAAAAAGTGGAATTGTGGGAAACTGTACGAAAGGTACCCGCAGCTATCGTGTTAGGTAAACAAACGTCTTCAATATAAAACACTTTTGAGTGAATGAATTAAAGTACCAATTAATTAAACTCTCAGAAAGTCATCCATTCACATAAACATTGCATTGATAAGCTTAGTCCTTGGTAGATCTCTCCTAATCACCGTCATGGATGAGCATCAAGTAGGGCAATAAGGAAAGAAAGAGTAAAACGTGATAAAGTTTATTGATGGGCCGCCCCCAGCCTTGCCTTGGAGGTAAGTGCGCTCGCAACTGTTAAAAACATCAAAGAGGACAGCCGCGCGAGTCTCCTGGAATGTGTGCAGTAACATGACTGAAAGAGAGGAAGTAAAAAGCAAGCGGCGAACGATGGGGTGGAGGTGAGGCGAGGCGAGACGGAAAGAGAGAGAGAGTGGTGGAGGAGGGCTAAGAGGAGAGGCAGTTTATGCACCTCTTCACTTGCTTTCTTCATTCTCCTCTTCCGCCTCAATGTCTGCCTCCACCGCCGCTCTCACCACCCTTCTCTTCTTCAGCATTGCATTTTCCGCCTCTTCGGAAGGTGGTGGGGAAGGAAGAGCAACGCAAGTGCGCACCGTACCCACGTGCGTGTTCAGTCTTTTAAACGTGGTCTTTTCATCTTTCTACGCACAGGGTACGCGCACAAATCGAATCTATTTAGATCCATGCACCAACTATGTATGTTAAAAGGGCGCGCAATTAACGTGTGCATACATGTATCCCTGTGTATAACGACTTTTCGCGGCCCAAGTTTTTGCATCCACATTCTGCTGCTGCTGTCTGGTGTTTTTCTATTCTCGTAGGGCAGACGCAGAGGCGAATGGAAACGACATGCGCTGCGTGATGCTTCTTCTTCACTGTTGCTTCGGCTACAATTGCTGACACCGTGTGCCTTTTTGAGTCCCAATGAGGGTGCGATAGAACTATTTGACTTTTTCTAAGTCCGCGCGAACGAGCACTGCGTATATCCTTATGAAAACAGACTTCTTATTTCTGTCTCACTGTTAAATGCTTATGAATTGAATTTATCGAATCAAGTCAGCACCTGCCAGTGAGTGCTTGAAAAGTAGGAATTTTGACAAATGGCTATTCTATCAGCTGCAACTTTTTAGTTAAAGCACGTGTTGAAAATAAAGTAATTTTCCCGAACAGCAAGTCGCCTCGTGGTTTTAACACTTTAAAATGTGATGCAATCCACAATATGAATTTCTTTTTGGACCATTTATTTAGGCAGCATCTTCTCGAAAGCCGAAGTCGTTGGCTATTTTTGGCCTGCACCCCTTTATATACTACTCTAATCTAGGCATTGCTTTTAGGGAGCTACTGTAATGTAGAATCAATAGGACAGTTTAGGTTCTTTCACTTTAAAAATTATTATACACCCAGTTAAGTAATTTATTTAGGCATTTAGCAATATGCCAAATGAGCGTTAAACACAGCTAATATTTAAATTCTAACAATTTACAATTTACTCTCGCTTGTTTCAGATCACGCAAGTACCCCAATAAATAGAATCATTGAATATTTGTAATTTTATTGTAATAAACTTCATCGCAAACAATCTTAGGCCCGAAAAGTTGCCAAGATTTGCTTCCTTATTGATATAGCCTGCTACTTAAGACGATTTCATCTACACATTACCCATTATGGAACTGCCCTACACCATATCCATTCAAACAACTATTGCAGTGTAACTTCGAATCCATAATTAACATGCTTAACTAACAATTTAAGAACAAGGCTTTTTAACTCCTGGTTTCTAATTCCCTTATAGGGAATTATATTGAGATCGCCCATACCCGAAGGATCATTCCCTTTTACACCCTTGGACCTTACCTCAGAGATTATACCAACAGCTGGTAGTAATACAGTTATTAAAATTAGTAGAGGACGGTCTTCAACTTCTGATGGGACGCATTCAATGGCAACTAAACACAGTCTTCATTTACACAGGTTCCTGCAATTTAATCCTCCTCTTGTTGGGATCCTCATTAACAGAGTACATGCATTATTTTATATACATTCCTTTCAATTGTCCCACAGGGTGAAATTTGCTTGATATGACTCACTAGAAAGGTTCGCTTCTTATTAATTTGAAAACGCTTAAGGAGATGTCATCAATAAACTTTTTAAATTATTGATTGAATTCGTTAGAACTTGATTTATGTCACAGTTCTCTTAGTCAAGTTTGATTCCTACTTTATTTTATGATAAAAAGGGGAAAGCATGGATATAGATTTTTCCAATATGCCAGTTATACTTCGCAAATTTACTCCATGGAAATACTCGTAACTTAATGGTAAAAAAATCAACTTCAAAAGACCTACTTTGCATAGTAGGCAAGCCGGATGCAAGGGAGGGGAGAACTCCATTTTAAAGGTCACTAACCCTTTAGGTGTGCGCACCATGCGCCCAAGCGCGCTCGCATCCAGTAGGTGCCAACGAGGTCAGCGTCTGTTTGCAAGGGAGGGGGGGAAGCAAGGGTTTGGTTCGCCTGCCGCCACTGAGGGGCTGCTGGGAGGACGTCAGTAGAGGGAGGCGGGAAGGCGAGGGGAGGAAGTTTCTGCATGAAAGGTGCAGAGGCTCTGCAAAATGCCAGCGCGTTTACTGTGCATGCACTCACACACAAGCATAAAACTTGAAAGAGATGGAAAATACAAAAAGGTAGGCGGTATTTGGTTTGTGTTGGTGAATACTTTAGTGGATTCAGCCCAAGTGCTGGATGCAAAATACCTTCTTAGTGCAAAATTCGACTACTGTTAGCAGTCAAATAATGGGGTATTACTATTGCTGAATTTGACAATTTTGATTTTGATATTATTTTCTAAATGGTCTCACGGTCCTTCAGAATCATCGTGGCATATGCATATGTATAAATTTCTTTAGCGGTCCTGCTAAATGCAACATTTTTTCAATCAGCGGTAAAAATTGTTTTAAAGCATGTAACACAATTTGGGAAAGTGTAAAATCAGATATCTGCAATTAATTTAAAGAAATCTGATTCTTCCTATATTTGAGGAAATATAAATTACATACGGAAGGACTAGATATTTTACCACAGCAAAGGTGTATAAACAAGCCTGAATTTTTGGTTTCCTAGCTAGTAGTTAAGGTATTATTGCCTCGAAACCCATTAAAGTTATTGTATGAGCTGTGCTTGGAATAGTAGGACAGTAAGATGTCACAAGTTACGAATTGAAATTTTGCACTTTAGACTCCCTGTAAAGTTCACGCGTTTGAGTGAAGTAGCAATTCTTGACTAGTTCCCGGTATTTGTTTTCATCTAGCAATAAGGTTTTAACAAGTTATTTTTTGGTACATTAGAAGTTCATGAGATGCGAAGACTGTAGGATCAGTAAACATTAAAGCAATAGTTGTGCATGCATATGATTTAATTAGAATCCAATCACTAGGTTCAACTTTAATAATCCATTGCAAATAACGTCCAAAATTCAATTAATCATCTTATTGCTGCATGGTAGCGATTAATTAAGCTCAAATTTCATTCAAGTACCATGGAAAGCGAAGTTGAAAAGGTTAGATGACACCTGCTTATGAAGGAACAACTTCATCAAGTCTTTCGTTGTTTACGTTATCAAGAGGAGCTATATTATCCAGTGTTCGATTTCTGGATAATTAAATCTGTTGTGAATACGTGAAGGGAACAGTAGTTAGTGGTAATTAGAACCAAATGCAGTTGAAGTCCAAATTTCTATGGACAACAGTACTTCACTCAGTAGTGGATTTTATTGGACCAAGGATTCTATGCTTTAACAGTAACCCCAAAAGCCACAGATTTTCGTTCTCACAGGCACGAACCCCCAAGCCAGGCGGAACCTTTTGACGGAAAATATTTGCAACAGGTCTCATTTGTTGTCAATAAGGTGAACCATTTAAGATAAAGAATACTGTTTTGAATAAATGAGAATGCACAAGGCTCCCTTATATGATTTCTTCATTACCGATAAATTTAGTACTAATTTAATGCTTTTATAACTTTGGTGTTGGCAATACTCATTTGTTAAATTCACCAAATGAACATTTATCTACCCATAATATTATATATTTATCTGGTTTTAAGACTTAAGATTTACACATATTTTGCCAAATGTTCCTATCTACGGTAGGATATTTTGCCTTTTCCTACTTTTGTTTCTATTTTATATCGGACGCATACAATCACGGCGACGCACAGGCCTTCATCACTATCATCCCCATTTCGACTCCGCTGTTAGTTTGCCGCAAATCTGTCCGCATAGCGACTATCAGGGAGAATTTTTATTATGCCATGCATCTGTGAATAGCGGAGCTCATGTCTTTTGCGTGTGCGCCATGGCTGCACTCCGAATAATTAATCCAAGCCCTACACTGAGAGCAGAATAAATGAGCTTGTCTGGTTTTATTAATTTTGATGCTTCAGCAGCGTTTACACACTGCTACACGGTGTTGGCTTTAGCTTGTGTTAATTTAATTTGCTCTTAGTATCGACAATGGTCCAATAACCATTACACTCAAGTTACATTATCACGAAATAAGTCATTTGATTGTAGTAGTACGCATAAGTTGTGACTATCCTGATTGCGAACTTCCTCTTATATGCATCCTGTGAAAGAAATGCTTGACTCCATTGTGCTACAGTCCTTAAACTATGATACCATAAGCATAACCTCTGTTACATTTGGAGAACGTATTATCCTTTCAAGACAGGACCGTGATTTGTTTAAATCTACTGTTTGGCAAAATGGAAAATCAAACCCCTTTGATAGCGCAAAAGTTTTCTCAGAGAGGGAAGTCTTTAAATAGCGTAAAGTATTTAGCAACAACCGCGTGGTAAGGATCTTATAAAGCATACTGTAAGCCTCTCAAGTTAATTATAGTCAGGTCTTAACAGGCTTTTAGTGAGTGGCATTGGGTGAATTAGACTTTTGGATTTGGGGAGTTTTTGTAGGTGGTGACTGGCACTTTATGGAGGACCTCCTCTCTTAACTGTAATTAAAGTCGGCTGCGGCTTAACGGGTGATTATGACTTGCGTTTCTTCGGCTCAGTCAGTTAATTAGCCATCTCGGGCTTTGACAGCCCCTCTTATCGATTGCATGCATCAAACCAGTGCCGTTCGCTTCCACAAAGCGCAAGCTAAGAATCAACACTGGACTGCTGTATCCCCTCCCGGGGATCTTTGTGAGTTCATTGAGCCACATTTAAAAAAATTTGATTTTATTGCGCTTGCATAACTAGGGTCAAAGGAAAGCCAGACCGTTCAAACTTTGCAAAATACTCAAGATTACTTTCAAGAAATCGCTTTGTTTTGGTAGCAGCCTTTTGTGTAACCAGAAACAAATCTGTTTGAGATTATATTCTTTAGGAATATTTATTTCTTATGGTTTACTAGCAGCATTGAATCTTGCTTGTTGGGCACTTCACATCCCGTGGACATTCCATTTTTGGCCAAATTCGTGCAATAAATGTAACTATTAAAATACTGAAAAGTGCATAGATTGTATAACCAGATATTTTAATATTCTTGAGGAATCTTCTGGGTACTTTGGTGATTACTGAAAAGTGTGGATGTAAATTAGAGACTCACCAAGTAAAAAATTGTTTCCGGTTGAACATTTTCCACCCGAATACGTTCTTATACCGTGAAAAAATACTCCGCAATATTGGACCGGATGAGACGTGGCCAGCTCAGAGACGATCTGCGGGATGCATAACAGGGAGTGCTCTGAGGGAATCGCGCGAGTGCCAGTTCCGCTTGCTGCATGTAAAAAGATAACAACCGTCTTTATTCATTGCACATAAGTGCGCCTCACTAGCCAGTAGAGTAATGAGGCGAAACTGAGATAATGGTCAGTCAGTGGGAAACTTGGGCTTCCGGTTTCATTGGCTTTGCCGATCTTAAGGTCTTAAAACTTCTTGCTGCCAAAAAATATTTGAACAAAACTGGAATTTTGTGGTATCGTCTTCAAATCGGTACAAAATCCGTAATTTTCACGCACTCAGCTGTATAGAATACAGTCCATTTGCCTCCTCAATATCACGAATCAAGCTGCTTTTAAAATAACTAACACAAAATAGGATGTATTTCTATACTTTTAAATTAAAGATGCATTTAATGTTTTACATTAAATTGAACTTCATCATGATTCTGTTTATTTAAAACTAACAAATACAAATTACACAAATTTTAAAGTTATCTGATGAACAGTGGAGGAGCGCTGAATACTGCATTGTGCAACGCGCATATCAGCATACTCATTTTATCTTAAATATATGTCAATGTATGCAAACATTCCAATCCATACAACTGCAGCATATTTTGGTAATCCGAGAATTATCAAAGCTTTTGCCAATAATCTTAGCAGATACCAACTTCTGAGAACACAATACATCAGTATAAATTTCATCAAAAAATAGCCATAAAGGAAATGATTAATTTAACGCTTTTGCGCACATTTACAGCCAATTTGTGAACATATATTTCGACATCTAAAAGAAGTAAATGTATTTGGACTTAGCTCGAAAAGCAAGAGGTCGCAAGTCCACTTTATTAGGATTTCACAAAATTTTAGTTATTTACGGTGGTAATACGCGGAATGTAGCACTGGTTAAAGAAGTAAAATTCATAAACTAGTACACTTTGGTGTACGTCTGTAACCTAGAGATGTTTAATCATGTAATCCTCATTCCTTGCAAAATCACACTACGAATAAGGTTAAGATCGAATACGGAAGGAACCTTCTAGAAGTCTATTACTAACATTCGAGATAAAATCATTCAGGGGAGTCGATGACATGTTAGTGAAACTCATTGTTACCTCATTCCTGTTTTGGGGCAAAATTATGATTCCTTTATGAAAACTGCTAAGATGCATACATTTCATTGTGCAATAAATTTGATTTCAAAGAGGACAGCGGGCTACACTTGGTGAAATCTATGACATTTGCAATCTCCTTAATAAGCTCGAAGCTGGAACTTTCACCTCAACGCGTAGATATTAGGAAATGTTGTCAGTTGTGACCTTTTCTATTATTTTTTGCTAAATTATTATCACTAAATACACCGCACACCGTGGATATTTAATATGTCTATGGTTTTTGTATTCCATCGAGAACTCCTTTTAACTGCAAGTTAGCTTGTACAGGAAAACTTTTTAACCTTAAAGGGCCTTATCAACTATCATTCTCTGAAGCCGCTATTGTAACTCATTTTCCATAATAAAATTATAGTCATCCCTAATCACAACACTTATGTCGAAAATATGCGATTTCTAAGTTCCTTTGCCGATGATTCAGATAAAAACAAGACTGCAGGCTAGGGCCCAGTTGAATGGATTCATGTTGATGCAGGCAATTATCTGAGAACTCAAATGTCATTTTGGTAGTTGATCAGACTTCGGCACCACCTCTTGTTATTGAAAGTTAGTCAAAGGCAAGGTTTGGATTAGTAACTTTATTTATTTCTATATAAATAATGGATAATCTACTAATATATTTGGACATAACTAGGTTATTTAAGTTTTGTAATAAATTGATGTTGATTTTTGTGAATGAATTTAAGCTTTTTTAAACAACTTAGCTTATTTAAGTGGTTGACACGCAGCTCTTTGCCGCGGTTCCTCTTCTTGGTATCAGCATTGGGAGGTTATCGCTTGTTTACTAATCTGTGGCATTAATCTCAGCTATTTATTGAAATTATACGCAAAGAACTTGTATTAGTTCTTTTTCAGTTGGTTGTGACAGGTAAATGGTAAAGCGGATGATCATCGCACACCCAGATCGTTTTTAAAAATTGCTGCTTAAAAATTTGAGTAGAACAATTTTAGCGATTTCTCTAAAAACAATGGTAGGGTAAACTGCAGATCCTTAAATCATGCTGACAAAACTGCATTGAATATGCGGCATTGTTCAAGGAACCCAAGTGAAATTAGACAACATTAAAATTATAAGCTGGATGTTAGATCAAGATAAGCATATTTCTAATTAGTCGACCAATATCGAGGGAATTTCAAGTCAATCCGAATTTTGTAGCAGTAACTTTATTAGTCAAGACTTTAAACATGATTGCCTAGCATCATTATTTAGGACTTAGTCAAGGTACCACCTACACTTAATTTAAATCTAATGCGACATATTACACTTAATTAAATTCCAGCACTTATTTCTGCATGCTTTACGCTTTTTAAGTCTCCACTGGAATCCAGCTGACGCGGTGTGACATCGTGAAAGGCCATGAATAAACCTGCAGTTCACTTAACAACCGGGACTGTGCCATTGGAGAAATAGTTAACCGAAGCGTACATGCCCATCTGCCGTTTAAATAAGAGCGATGAATTGCCCTTCTATTCTATTGCCCTCGCTGGCTATCAAAACTTGTCGGCTTGTTTCATCGATCATGTGTTGTTTTTCCTGCTGTTATGTTCAATATCGAAATCCCCACAAAATGGCCAAAAAATACTTAATATCAAAAAGATGAGGCAATAATATTAAATATTAGGAATTTTTGTGTTTTCCCGGACTTGCGTGATTCTGCGACACCTTCATTCACAAGTTACAAATTTTCTTAGAATAAGCTCAGAAGGCAACTTGTCCTATTTCATCTTTTTCATTAGCGGTATTATCCAAAATCCACCGAAAAATTGCACCACTATAAGCAAGAAGTGATGGAATTTCTGCCAGAGTTAAAGGGCATGCTAGAAAGTTAGTTTTAAGTCATCACAAATGGCTTGGCGGCAATTTCGGAGCCGCAATACTGCTGAAATGTAGTCGATGTCCGCTGGCTCTACATGGTTCGGATACCTCTACAACCGTATGCTTTCTGAGCCTCTTACTGAGCATACCAAACTAAACGCTCTTAAAGCCACCTACAAAGCTCTAATGCCATATCCGGTTGTTGTTTAATACTATTAAATTGTTTTCATCCTGAAAGATATGCAAAAATTCTTTAGGTACCTAATTGCCTTCTAACAAAGCATTCGATCGGCTCGAAGATACGCATAGTATACTTGGTATTAAACCCCCAACTCAATGCTCAAACTTATGAATGCAGTTCTTTTGAGGCTGCGCTATTTTTACATTCATAACTTCTAGTGTTTTCAAATTACCTATGGTGAATGAAACAGCGTGAAAATGGAACTCTTACGAGCAGAAATGCAGTCACCGTTTAAACTTGTCAGAAATGCAAATATTTGCCGATCTCCCTGTTTGAAGAAAGCCTATATTATCAGTTTTAGAAGCAGGCAAGTACGTATTGCCAATGTCTAATAAACATGTTTGAAACTCATTTCAAAATAGGTCTAGGGTTCCTTTTAATATTTTTTATTTATCGATAATTTGCCTATTACCTATATCAAAAATAATCGGGCCATGTTAGCAATAATGAAGTCGAGTTCCTCCTTTGTTTGACTCGTAAAATTCATTAGCTGGGTGTCAGAGGAAAATCGTCCATCGCCTACCACAAAGGATAGATTTGTTTAAAGCTATGCTTCTCAAAACGTAAAAAAGATCCACTAACACCAAATTAAGAAAATCCTCTATGCTTCATTTTTTAAAATCCAACTACACTATTTGCGGTACGAACAATGCAACCAGGTATGATAAGACGAAAAGAAACACATTACACATGTGTGACACTGGAAACAATCGCTTTAATTGGCAGCCAGCTTAATAATGGGTTCCGCAAATTCGCATTTTTCACAAATGGGCGCTAAAAGTCGAACTACAGGAAAACCGAACTTTGTGGGTTGTTGGAGCGTTTTTTATTGAGAGTAAAGTTGTTTTTGACAAATTTATGGAGGATTAGATCATTCGCGTTAAACCAAGCAGAACTTATTAACTACATTAACGAGCTAAGGTAAGCATCCACTAGAGAACGCACGAGTTGTTCAATAGAGAAGGGATATACGAAGATGAGTGTTGCTTGCCTTCGTAACCGCTATCTGTGACTAAGGCGATCGTGCCGATGCCATCGCGCACATTCACTCCGACGCATGAAAATGCCTGCAGTGTAAACGCACGCACACACACGTACACACACAGGTGGGCAGGTAGGCAGACACGCACTGGTGCATGATTCACCACCACCCTCGCACATTGGGGACGCCAGCCGATGTGGACGTGTGTTTGCCTTGTTGATGATGCTGATGATGACCCGATTTGATTTATACAAAGCGATTAGCCTTTCATGTTGCCGCGCGTGCTCTCTATCGCACACCGCTTGCTGGACACAAGGCTGAAGGCGGATTGAATGGCTCCGACAAAAGCAGTGCGGATAGTGAACCTGCATGAGCAAAATCTGTAAAATATCCACTGGTTTTGAACAAAACACAACAATACTGGCGTGATAAACTAGACCGCACATTTTAGGCCATGGGACTTTTAGTTACTAAGATGCAGTTGTGTTCTTGATCCGATACTGGGAAGCAGTACATGCGGATGCGCCAACAGTAACAACCGCAACAACTATTTGAGTCACAGAAGGTATCAGCATGAACAAAAACCTGACCATTAAGGCGCAAGATTGGCCTATTGTAAAAAAATTCCTCTTTTCTAGGAATTAAATATGCGTCTACTAAAGTGTACCCCCGTCAGCACTTTTAAATCTCCAAAGTTGTTTTACTGATAACAATTGATCACCAAATGCGAGATTGTCTACCCATTTGTAACGTGGAATGGGGAGAGTGACAAGGAAAAAGAGGCATATTGTCACAGGCAGATAAAAAGATGCACAGACTATAACCTACTTCTCATTGTCATAAGTAGAGGCAATAAACAATGTAGAGCATTAGTCAGTAATGTTAAAAAATCCTGTGCCATTTGAGGATGGAACACATACTTTCGCCATTTGTCAAACCTACTCAGTAAAGCAGTCACATTTTGAGGATCAATGCCATATTTAATAGATATATCGGAAAAGGTGCTGCTTCTATTTTCGCACCCACCTCCTTTGTGGGAGTGTAGCCCGAAGGTTATTTCAAGCTCGATTTCGAAACGATGCAGGCCAAATAAGTGCAGAGAGTGGAAATTTAATGCGATGGGCATGACAGCTAATTTGAATCTGTTATTTTAGCTAAACAATATGTAAGCATTTTAATAAAGAAAGTATGTAAGACTAAAGCATTAAACGTTTGCCAGGGTTACTTAAATGATGAATAAGCTATGCAACCATTTTAATTAAGGGAAGTACAAATTATCATCATGAATAATGGACCACCAAAAAAGGATTAACTTAGCAAACGCACCACTCTTCGACCACTTGAAAATACCCATGCCATTATATATCACAGTTAAAGCACTCCCTAACTAACATCCTTTAGTGCACCAAATACACTCGCAATAGCAAAATTCCTGCATTTATGTGGCAATGCGTAACACCCATAAACTATGTAAAAGAATTGAATGGCTCCAGAGACATGGAAAATGCATACGATCCAACCTAGAACCCAGGGTAAATAGTAAATTTGCAAAAGAAATAAAACCACTTATCAGCACGCAGTGGTTTTGAAAATGATGGCTAATAATTAGTAATTACAAGTCTAATTGTATTCTTTTTGTACATCCTTACATTTTCGTGCAGGAATTTAATAGAGGTGGTAAATCAATGCTGGCTATTTATGCCTAATTAATATTAAATAAGAAAAAATTATTTCATTTGAAACACAATACATTAATTGAGTAATGAATAATGTAAGTCACTGATATTTCAAGCTTCAATAATCAGGAATGCTGACAAACTTATCATTGCTCTACACAATTGTCAGGGCATTTGGTACTACTTTTTAAGCCTCAGTCCAATAATCATGCGGCACCTGTGGAAAGGAAAGCCATACAGCAAAACATTTTCCATTTTGCGTAGTTGGTTTTTTCCTCACCTGTTATGGTTTCCCTTTCTATCCCTTGCGCTAGATTGGGGCAGGAAAAGTGGTATTGAGCTGACGGGGTTGTGGGCGCAAATGTTGCATTTTTGCTGATCTGCGCAAAAGCGCAGCCAGGCAAATGAGAGTGACGATTGTCTGGATTATGGTGCATCATGAATGAAAGCAATGCTTAAAAAAAGAACAGAATTAAGATTTTCGTATTTTCGGTTGCGTAGATCAGAAAAATTGGAGGTAAAATGGCATCGTGATCAATAGTCCTTCGTGTACATTTTTTTCTCAGAAATAATGAGCTTTCACTGCAGGATTTTTTAAGCTCACAGCGAGATTTTTACTAATTACTAAATGACAACATGTCTAACCAAAAGTGAACTCTCATCAAAAACCTACACCTGGTCCCAGTAAATGGTTTTTTAAACAGACCTAAAGTAAGAAATTTGGTAAGCCTGCATTTTTATAGAATTTTATGGAAATCGTTTTAACTTATTATTCTGATAGAAACCTACACAAGAAAGATTTGATTGCAAAAACTATGTCGAATTTTAAATTTACTCTAAAAATCACCTCATATTGAATAAGAGAATGGTTATCACTGTGCGTGTCGGATTCAACCATACTTAATTGTCATTCGACGGAAGATTTAAGATTGGCCTGATTCCTAAAATTATACTTTACGCATGTCTCAGTGTTTTTTTGTGCTAGTTCGAGACTTGTAAATTAGCCTGTATTTTGGTGGCCGAACGTTATGTCTGGCTCTTTGTGCGTCTGCAAGACACCGCTGATGTAGAAAATTGATGGAAGCCGTACATAATGGATGCGACATGGCTCGGACTCCTTTTGACCATTGTTTAAAAAAGGGTGTTATAGCCATTTTGATATTGAAAGGCCATACTTCGTTAAAGAGATAGGAAAGCAGAATCGTAAGATCCTCTAAGTTATCTGCACAAGCACATTGATGCTGAAAATCACAGTTTTAATGGGTAGCTTTCGTTTGTGTACACTTACGGTGGAGGAATTTAAATCTAAAATGCTTTTGATAATTAGCTATTCCTGATGCAGCAATACAATGCCCAGATTACCGTCTTTTATTCAGTGCATTTAAGATACTAGAGCGGGGAGGCCAACCGAGAACGGAAATTGTGTGTTAGTGTTACGACCTCCGCGACTGATCGATCAAGTTCATTAGGGAAAGTGTAGATTTGTGGACTAGCCTTGCACCAGCCGCTACCGTCTGAACTTCTCCGTGAGCTGGGCTAACTCTGCGCTGACAAATGTCCTTGTTCTGGGGTTGGTGCAATACACCGTCTCGGTTTTGCGCCACACGAACTTAACACATTGGCAAACCTGACTAATAAAGCCGCTAAGACGCTTTAAACACCCGTCAGATTCTTTTTTGAATTAATCACACGTTTCACTTTCAAATGAGACTTATCAAGTAAGAAGGATTGAAAAGTAACACAAATCAGAGATACCTAGGAAAAGATTTGGATAAAGCTATTCCATGCCTGTGGCTACGTCTGGAAGACAGAATTGCTGCGGCAGTAGGTACTGCTGACTACGTACAAATCGAGGCAAATAAATCACACTGCCATCAGAAAAGTAACTTAACACACCAGTGTGGATCAATGGAGAGTTGATGCATCACCTTAATGCGAACACAGATGCAAAGCCCTTTGAAATAAACCGACTAAATGCGCCATTAAGACAATATGCAATTAAGTTTAATCCACAAACTTATTTTTTACGAAAACCTTATGCCAAATAAAAATATCTCTTTTCTTTTTCCTTCATCCAAATGATCAGCACTTTGTCAAGCTTATGAGTATAAGAGCAGAAGATAAAAGTGCAGATGTAGCGTTAAACGTGCAATTTCGTCCGAAAAGCTTCAGACAAGGCGTAGGAAGACATTCGGCAATGATAAGGATAGGTTTTAAACAGTCGTAACGATGTTTATTCATCCGGCATGCAAACTGCTCTATTATTTGGCTGATGGATGTCAATTTCATATCAAATATCATATTCACAGATAGGCATTTTATGAACAGCTGCCATGCGACGCGGAGAGACAAGTAGGCTTGATTGTTGAAGGGACCCGTGATAAGTAAATAATAAGATAAACATTATTATCAGCAAACTTACAGGAGATTCTGCTTCACTTTAAAGTTTGAACTAAAAAATATCAAAGTGACAACATAAATTGGTTTTACTATCTTCGTTTAAAAGCAGTATTCCGGTTGATGATGGCTGGATCACACGTGGACTCAGAACACCCATGTGTACTAAGCTGAGAGTTGTATAGCAGGATACAGATGCTCCTTTAAATTTGCAAAAATTGTCAACTGGACTAACTTTATCTCTTTTGAGTAGCATAATGCGTAGAAGAGGATATGGAAGTTCTAACAAAGATGTTCAAACAATGCGTGACTGCTTGAAAGACAAATTTAGAGAATAGTGAAGAAGCAAACGATAAGTTCAAATTTTTACCTCACTGTGAGTAAGAAACGCATTTTCCTAATACTCCTTTATCCACCACGAATACATTAAGTTAGTTGCTTTGGTAAAGACAAAAAGTTTTCCATTATGACGTTTGCAATAGGTTTAGCCAATGTTCCGTATGTTTTAATAGGCTACCATGGAATTCAATCATTACTTATTTAAGGAACGGGTTACTGGAAACTTTACAAATAAATTCGCATTGTGATTTAAATGTCCAAAGCTAATTGCCGTAAGGGAACGTTTTAATCCATTGATTCTTTTAAAGTATGTCAGCCCATTCCACCGAAAATAGTAGGCAGGACTTATTTGTTACAGAAGGAACTCAGCAAAGGTGTTATTACCGACAAAGCGACATTTTATGGTTCTCCCTGCAGCTCTTCCCGTCAGTGTTTACGAGCGCTCGCGGATGCATGCATGCCGCGGTCTTTTGAAGCCGGTCATAAATAAGCCGATGTAGTATTGGAGCACGAATGGACCATAAACTTTGCCAGCCAATACTTTGTTCTTGGTGCGTTCCGCAATCAGCCGAGCCTACTAAGGCTTCCACCTCCACCACTGCTGCCACCATCGTCACAACGTCCAAAACTGAAGAGCACGGCGCCTCAAGCCTTTATAGTCGCTCTTTATGACCTTAAGTTTAAAAATACTCTGATATGCGACTGGTTCCAATTAAATCAGTTAACCAAATTTCTTTCCGTATGTTTCCACTTTGGCAATCGAGAGGAAACAACCCTCCTACTTTTTTAGCAAATATTGGTACACTTACTGGCAGTTTTAAAACACGGATAAAAGTTAGGATCAAACCTCATTAATAAGTTGTTTTAATGTCTTCTGATAAGGCACCTGCTTCATACCGCTTACGTCCATCTAAAGAGAGATTCTACGATTTCTACGATTTCATCATTTAGCGATTATCCATTGCAACCGGTAGCTCTCTATCGTATTATTATAAGAAGTTTTGGTACAAATTTCTGTACCAAATTCATTACACAGTGGGTCTATAGAAATCCACAATTGACTAGCAATATCTTCAAAGTTCTGTGTGTAACGAGAGGCATTTGATGGCCACATCGACAGATAAAGTTACAACCAAAAACAATTATTTGAAGCGATTTAATACAAAAAGCTTTGAAGATTGGCGCCCCTCTTTACACCTGGGTGCACGATTGTGATAATGCTATCGAGTGAGCAATTTGGGTCGCTTAAGAGCTAGTGCAAATTTTTGCTTGCTTCATCGGTAAATAGCCCAGTCTGCTTAAAATATACTTTACAGTGCAAAGCGGTCATTCGCTGGTAGGATACTTTTGACCTCACCCTCCAGTTTAAACATTACTTTGAGTTTTTTAACCAAATTTCGGGCCAACTGGAATTGACTCTGTGAAGTTTCATCGAAGAATAGCTGGAACTCAGCAAGCAGCATGCTTGATAAATTACACAAATTACGAATAATACGAAATATCAACATAATTTCCCTGAACACGTTTAGGTGTCCACTTTATAAGCCTCTTAAATATCTGCAAAGGTCGGTTTCACTTTATTAGGTGTAGACGAATCCTTATAGAAGCAATAATGAAACGGCTTTATGTGCATTTCTGATCGTATAGAAACACATTTTTAGGTGTGATAATGAGTAGACAAGTTCTGATTTTAATTGCTTAGGGTGTTTTCATCCAGATTGTCGTGTTTACAACGTTTACTCTTAATGCCCCATGAAACATTACGGCTCCTGCATGAAGGTGAAGTCGCACATTTCGACAATTCTTGTGTGCATATTTTAAAGGCTGACGTAAATCCTAACTTAGAAAAGAGGTTATTATAACTGATAATGCATACATGTTTTGTCATATTTGGAGGTCTTCGGCGAGTTTGACTATATGTAAATTTTATTCATTTAGACAATTCATATCCTGTAAAAACAAATTTATGCACATGCTTGAATTGATTAGTGCTGATGAATAAGCTTCAACTTATTTATTTAAAAATCCTCATGGTTGTCCTTACTACACCTACTGCCACGCTGAATTATAGGCAATAGTTAATGTGTTTGCCTTTGAGATGGAAGAATTTTTTGGGTTTATTTTCCTATTCTAAACAAACCACGTTCTCGGTCTAATGGAGATTTGCTATATCTCAGTATGACTACGAATCAAGTTTAAAACAGCCCTAACATCAACTACGAATTCATACGATAAAGCTAACCGTATATTACCCATTGCGCTAATCATTTAATTGACATAAGTAGGCGTACCCTTTCAAGTTTCCCTTTTAAAAAGTGTATGTTATATTTTTTTAGTTGCCGTATGCATGTTTGAAGTCCAGCTCCGTCAGACAGAACGGTGATATACAGGCGAATAATTTAAAGCTGCATAATTTGGCTGGCTTCTGGACGCAATGGGAAGAGTGCTAATGCTCCCAAAAGTATCGGTAAAAACAAATTTACTTAGAGCAAAACTTCCTCTTGGAAGGTACGCAAAAGAAGAGTAAAAGTCACGTACAATTTTAGCTGGTTGCATTCAGGAAAGTTTGAGGACCTTTAAATTCTTCGATCATAGAACCTGTGTTTTAAACTCTCTTTACTTTGTGAGCAAACGAGCATTAATTTGGTCTGTCATTTGCAAAATAACAAAGTATTAGAGTATAAGTAACGATAATTTTTTACTACTTAATTTTTTGATAAATCAGTAGTATTCTGCGTGTTTTGGTAACCAATCTGAGAAAACTTATTTCAAGATTTTTCAACGTAACTGAACAGACATAATCGGAATGGTTCGAACGCAGTAGTTCACGTTCCATGAGCTTCTTTAGCACTGTCGTCGAAGAAGTGCTTTTTAATACTTCTGGGCAATTAGATGAGCATAGAAGTAGATTGTGAAATCGGGTACATTTAACTTCAGCAGGAGCTTGCTATCCATCGCTGTTTCAGAATTATTTTCAAAACTACAAATTGTACCAGCATATTGGGCAAAGGACAACCGCTTATTAAAACTACAGACATGCTCGACTGAAACGCTAATAAGTAAAGTACTCGTTCATTAAATTGTAGGAACCGTAGTCGTTTGAGTTCCAGCCAAGTCACATAAACGCGCTTGATATTTTTACAGAGAAGAAAGGAAATATATGACAGAATGCTCGGGTCACACTGCCGCATGAAGCAATGTTAACGATACCAGCTGTTTCGCCCCATCATCAAGAGGTTTTTTTCTTTGGCATCCACCTTTTTGGCTTTCCTCGCTTGTTTGTTACAATAGTGCTTTGTATGCTACTTAGCCTTCCTTTTGCGAAACAGCTTTTCATTCAATGAGTCTAATAGCCGCTATTTACACGCTTAAAACATTATTAGCTTTAAAGAATTCATATTTTTCTTTAATATTGGTGGGCCTAGTAATAGCTTGACTGCCACAACAATTTACAACTATCGCACACAGTAATAAATGAGGAAATTTTATGAATTCTACTATAATAGAGTGTAAGGACAGACTTAGGATTACCCCGATGATTTCGTCAGTTACTCAATGTCACTCAATAATCCACCAAAACTGTGATTGGGATGCATTCATTTTGATAATTCCATTTAATAACGTAATTAAATTTACTCACTGTATCACTACTAGTGACCACGAAGGATTTCCACCTCAAACACTGCTAATTTCTCTCATTTTTTTCCTAGTATGAATAATTTCTGTTCAAAAAAACTTGATTTATATTCGCTTGCACTTGCGCTGAGGTTGACCCTAAAAAATGGACAATTGTTTAGTAAAGTCGCGGCTATTTCTATTTGATGTTTGAGGACTGTGTTTCAACATCGCTTCTTATATGTGCTGCATGTTTTAATAAGCATCAAGAACACCGGCAATCAAATGTCATCTTATGAATTAGGGGAAAACGCAGGGATGTCGCTGAAATGTGAAATTCTTCCTTTTAATAAATACATATTGTTTTGCAATAGTTTGTTCCAATCTCTTCATTTGGACTTTAGATCTATCATTTGACCAAACGGTTCGTTTACATGACTTGTAACTTGTAGAAGATTAAAAAACGCATACGATCATTAATATGCATAACAAAACTTCGATGTGTCTTGTGTTTCCCACTATTTTCCTCTCTTTAAGGCCCCCTGATTTAAATGCCGGTCGAGAGTAGAGTTTGTCTGCCCCACAGACCGAATTAAGCTTGGTCCCAAAGCTGCGGAAGCTTCTCTCAGAATTCCTATAGCATTTGGTAAAGGTGTGGTAGGTAAAAGTAAAGCCTAGACATGGTATCAAATTTAATTCCGCTGATAATTTGCCAAAATAAATCAAAAAGAGGGTTCGGGTAGTGTTTACTATTAATGGAGAAGTCTTGCAAGCCACCAAGCAAATGGGTCTCACGCCCATTGACGATGGAAGACAGTAGGCTTTAAAGGCTCAACCTGTTTTTTACTTATTTTATGTAAGTTGTGAACACGACTTGCGCATTTTTGATCGTTTTTCGAGTGGCGTGTGATTGAACATATTTCAAGTACTGATGTTACGTTCAACTACTGTTGTTAGTTACCTCCGAATGATTTTACTAATTAATCCACTCTCTTGAGGTTCCAGATTATTTCCAGAAGACTGTGACTGCAACACAGACGAACCGTTTACAATGATAATCTTTCTAAAGGCCATAAGGGTACGAATAGAATTTATCTGCTCTATGTGTTTGCTAATGCAAAAGGTTGAGGTGTTATGAGATGTATGATACTTTGAAGCAAAACCTCTGCTCTTAATAGCCAACCAGAACGTACGGCTTCTCTTATTCAACTTTATTTTAGTGAACTTTGTTAGAACTCCTAAAATTATGAAAGGTTTATTTTCTTCTTGATGCCAGTGCTATGAATGCCACAACCCTCAGCTGAAAAAGGCCAAAACACACGTTCCCGACAGGCTAATCAGTAACTCTTAATGGTCTCCTGTGCTAAAAGCATGGTAACTCGGTCTTTCCGCTAACTGAAGGCGGTCAGATGCCCTGATCAACTGAGCACTGGGACTGGATTTCATTTAATGTCTAGGGGATATCATTTGGCCTCGTGGAAAATGTGTGACGAATCAGTAAATGGGTAGTTTCTTAATGCTGACGTGCGAGATCACGGATACAGTAGTATAGCAAAAGTGTTCAACTCAAGCATTAGCACACGAGTGGACGTGTTTGATTGTTGCTACCACCTTTGCTCTCATGGGAATGGAGTGAAATGCACATCTCATAATTTGCGACGCCAACCCTGGAACAGCTAAGTCAAAAGCGGGTTATTATCGCCAAAGTAGTACAATTAGGTTGATGGCAAAATTAGTCAATATAAGTGAGGATCGCCTTGTTTATGTTCATATTCAAAAACATGAACTTCATTTACTCATTTCATAGGCTTTAATTTAATATTTAAGCTTTGTTAACTGAAAGCTCTTAAGTTGACCTTACAATAACTAAACGACTTATTAAAAAAATTAGGTCCTAAAAAGGTGTGCAATGAAAAACTAATTACACTTATTTTGATGAAATATTACCAATATTAACAAGGGGCCGATTCATCACTTGCTCAACTGCAAGAAGCAGTAAGGAAAAAAATAAAAATGACGTTCGTCTCATTGACTTGATGCCTTGAAGACACGAGCTTGGGAGTCCGTACGGTGGAACGTACGCTAGGCACTCAAACTCGGGTCTACAGGGTGTAGGTCACTGAGAAACTCAATCGAATCTGTCAGTTAACTGGCAGAACAAGTTAGAAAACAACTAGTTACAGTGTGAACATTAAAAAAGGGGGATAAATCGTAGTGCTTGGCAGATTATGGATCGGCTATGATGCAATATAAAATGAATCTACCTGAGCAGTTACATAAAACAGCGGAGTGGTTGCGATCGAGACCACTTTAAAATACTTGTGCGCACACTACAGCGGAGAAGTAGAGGAGCTGGGAAGAGGAGGTGGGAGTGTGTCAGTGGGCAAGGCCGCCGGAGCGGCCAAATGATTGATGATAGCCCTTACATACACACACAAGCGCGATTCTGCGCGCAACCACCGTATTGCGGCAAGAGGAGCGTGTGTATACGACGGGCGGCATATATCCATTTGCTTCCATCTACTAAAGCATTCCTACCCTACGCAGGAGACAGAAAGCCTCCCAAAACTATGTCGCGTCGCGTCAACATCAAGTGTGCGGCATGCATATGAAGGTAATACACTACTGTAAAATGCTATAAAATCGGTTATTTTAAATTTTTTAACTTAGAGGACATGTTTTTCATGCTAACGAGTTTTTGACACTTGTAGCTATAGGCGGGATATCGGTCATGCACCTTTTCCGAATCAGCTAACATCATAGAGTAGGAAACCCCTACATGGTTAAATCGAGTTAATTTGCAAATGTAATGCTACATAATGAAAGGAGTGCGGAAAGCAGGTGAAGGTTAACAATGTAATTAACTTTAGGGATCAAAAAACCCACTATTAGAGCTACAGAGGTCTGCGTTTATAAACTTACTGTTGTGGAACTTTTGCAGTCAGTAATTAAACCTTTTTACTTTAGACCTTCAATCAATGGAAATTTAATTAATTTTTGTAAGAAAGCTAAAACAGATTTCACTGCTCAATTAATCCTAGGAATTATTTCGATACCTATGCCAAGTAGGAGATTGAAAATTAATAGAAGACTGTGTGTTATAAAATATCCAAATTAGTGGGTCTTTCAACAGAACCGAAACTCAAGAAAAAGTAGATAAGTTTTGTTGGTCCAAACTACGAATAGCATATGCGTACAGCGGAATGCAGAAAGCTTTGAAGTGACGCAACTTTTTAAATGCGTCGGTGCTTGACTCACTTTCTTCGTCACAACTACTCAGTGCGAGAGATCACGCTTATTGGCACGCTTCGTCCTTTCTGCTCACCCCTGTGTCTACTCAAAATCAAACGTGGTTTTTTACGGTTATTTTCAAGTTTAGGAAATAGAAAGAATATCATACATTTCTGACCGATTGAAGGAATAAATGATAGTTAGGTGAAACTTCAGGTGACCGAGTTATAGATATTTAAATTTGCATTTATAGTTGTATCTAAAAATATTATAAGCCCCTCTATCTGCGAATGGCATACCAAACAGAAGGTAGGTAGAAATGGGAATGTACAACCTCCCAATAAGGTAAATTGAAGTGGTTCTTACCTTCGTTTGCGAATGCTAGCACACTTTATTACGATTATAAATATTGAGGCAACCCTGACAAAAATCTAATTAGGTTTACTGGCAACTTGGAGGTTACGATAAGTTGACCACGTATATATCGAAACTCCATGCAAGCATTTTGCTACCTGGACTAGCGATCAATGTGCGTTTTGGTAACAAGACGAATGTTTTAAACTAGAAAGAACGACGGTCATTTCGGGAGATTGATCTTTCGAGGGGTCTGTATTATATCAAAACCACGCCCATCGGGGAGGGTGAGGGAAGGACTTCTTTGATCCCTGTGGTAAATATATAAGCTGCATGCGTAAGATGACTAAACGAGCCGCTGCTGCCGCCATTACCACCAGCGTTGCCGACGTGGATGGGGGTGCCTTTATCAAAGGAAGTGTCATGGTAGCGCAAGTCGTGCTGGTCCTGAGAACGCGGACGATGCGGAAATACGAATCGGCCGCACAGTTTTTACGATTAGAGGGTGTGCGGATGCATGTGCGTCATACGATGGTCAATGCGTTGTCGGCATACATAAAAGGCATGCAAGAGTCAAAATTTCAGTGCCTTTTATAGCCTGACATACGATTTCTGCTTACACACCTTAAATCAGTTGGATTTCTAGTCCCCTGGCCCCTAAAGTGATTCGAGAACCTCCACTGTCGGTATGGCCAGGTCTCAAATGTAAACTTTAGCGGTGTGATCGATGTGGTGCCTTGTAAGTAACCATAGGCGGAGGTGATTGGATCAGAAATAATGGTATTATTTAACATTCCAGTTGCACTACAGCATATTGAAAGGTAGTATGACATTCATTACTAACCCCACAGACCATTTTTGTCAACATGAATTTGCTTTGACTCTTAACAATCAAAAAGCTTCAAGTTTTACATTTTTATTAGCGACATAGGTGAATAGTTATCGGATTTGCATTTGATTCATTGAGTTAGTATGTTGCATATATATCTATAACATGGTCCACAATTAATTTACATTAGCATTCTTCCACAAAAATTATAAGGCGAGATATTGCTAGTGAAGTCCAGTTTCAAGATCGATGAACATATAAAATTGAATTAAGCAATTATGTTATTAAAAACGCCGGCAGCCTCGTCATTTTAAAGCACAATCCACCAAATTCTAGGTTTTTCCCATCTTAAATAAGTCAGACACTAGTGATTACATCAGCCGTCTTTCTAAAGATCAACATAATTTTACACAGTTTTGTGACCCATTTACACAATCTTAATTGTTTCCAAGATCTTGGAACTTAGACGAATCATAACTGAACAAGGTCTTAAAACAGTATAGTAACGTAGCTTTCTTATGCAACCGTATGATAATCAAGTACTTGATTCCTCTCAAGGATTACCGATGCCTGTTATCCAAAAACAGCTTCTCATTTATAAGAGAGAAGAATGCTCGCTACACCACTTCTATCGACAAACTTAACTGATCTGAGTCCTTATTGATGTAGCTGACGGGAGTAGATGTCAAGGGGGTATGAAAAATATGAAGCTACTTACTCGAAGTTAGCTCATTTGGTATTTGACGGAACAGTGGTCCAGTCCAAGGAGAGACGTTGGACACCGATTGGAAAAACGTGTGTCTTGGGTACGTATGGATCACTAAATGAGTTCCGAGAGCTAAACACTGTGCAAACCAATTGAATTACGCGTGCGTGCCGGTTGGGAGGATTGACACGTTTTAGCGTATAAGTGTATGCTAGCGCAACGCGACTGTGCCAGTTGACCAATGGCTATTGCTAGACGTTGTTTACATGCGCTTAGCGCGCGTTACAAAGAAGTACGTTTGCACTTCACACGCACACACACATAGATGACAACGTGAGCGCAAGACAATCAATTTGTTTGTCTTTCTTCACACCGCCCCGCATGTTTGCAGTGGTGCGCGCATACACTTAGGCTCGTGCTTCAAAAGACGTGGCCGACATGCACACATGCGCACAAGCATATACACACGCCTGGACTGCGAAAACACCGCACGTTACCATCCCGCTACGCACTTAAAATCAAACTTGTTCGTTTGCACACACACAGCATACATTTACATGCAGGCAACCTGAAATCGTAGTGGAAGACTTGTACGTGTGCATGCATTGCTAGGCTGGCCCAGAGTTAGGAACATAAGGGCGGTCATTTGTGGGCATATTCCGAAAGCGATGAGTAAGTTACAGCATTGCGTCCTCATTAGAACCCGGCCTCAGTCGCAAACGGCTTTTCCAGTTCAAGACTGAAAAATGAGAAATGTCAATATGGTAGCTCTTATGCGTGATCCTTGCAACAATGCAACCCGTGAAGGAAGCCTAAGGAAGCCCACTTTTGGTAGGGTAGGTGGGACGGAAGCTAGGATCGTGTTGCTAACTTGCGCTGTTTATAAAGCGCAAAACTCGATCAGCGTGCTCTCATTGATGCTTTATGGGCAGAACTTTAACATTTTTGAATTTATTAAGGTCTAAAATTTGTTTACCAAGAATCGTCCGTAAATTAATTGGTATGTTATTTCACTACAAATCCGGATTTATCTTTCTTAGCATGAGACAAGAGCAAAAGTTAAGAAAATACATTTAGACGTCACTCACACCTTCCCAACTGTCACCGCGGCGCGTGAATAACAGCGGCCGCTAAAGCAGATGGCGATAACGTAACTACAAATCTAGGGCTAATAATAAACGCTCCGCAAATGATTAATGCTGCGACGTATTTAGTGTGTATATGCGTCTGGGATCTGGTGTCTAGACGCTTCATCACTTTCTATTAATTAGCCAGACCACAAGGCTGACCAGAGAATTGACGGGTGTTTCCCCTTACCCGGATTAAGGGCCAGTGAGCATAATAACGATGCAAGAATAACTCTTTTTGCAGCATGTAAAAAGGAGTGGAATTTTGGAACTTTGAAGGACATCATTTTGTCAATTTGATTTTATTAGCCAAACGCTATAGATCAAACGATCTGGGACTCATGTCCTTCAAGAGTCTTCTTAAAGAGTCCAAATTTCGTTATTTCGTAAGTCTTCTCTCCATTGCTCCATTAGTGATGAAGATTAGGAGATACATATGCAACCACATTAACGGTAAGAATGCTTTTTCCGAAACTACTGTTCCCACTCATTTTTAAACCATTTCAAATAGATTTTTTGCCTACGCGACCACTAGGTGCTTGGAACAATTCCCAATGGCTACCCCTCAATTACAGGTCACACCTTCTCCTTATGCGCACAACTAACAGAACAGTTTCGAGAGTTATTCATAAGTTTCTGCACAAAGGAGCAAACCTTGCCAAAACATGGCTTTGTATCTTAATATATTTTTTATTTGCATACGAGACAAATTTTGAAGTAGCCGCAAGTACTTTTGAAGGTCCCAGATCATGAAAGTAAGTTACGAAATCAAAATTTAAGCCGTAAAAGTAGTGTAGAAGTTAAATTACATTTAAGTTATGAATTAAAATGGAAGGCTTAATTCATAACCAAAGCCCTATTTTGACATTGACTTCAAAACTGTTTGAAATAGAGAAAGCACTTGATTGATATATAAAAACCTTAACGGAGACAAAGCGCGAAGAGCTCCTTGGATAGTAAGCACATTTCACTTTCACTTTGAGTTGTTTTAAGCCAAAAAGTGAAAATTCAAGTGCATTATTGCTATATTCTGTCGAGATAGAGAAGGTAGCTCATTCGAGTAAATTACGAACTAAGACGAGTTCACCGAATAATGATTTGCTCAAGGTAGCAAATCAGAAGGATCAAATTAGAAATGCTAAAAATTATACTACTTACCTAAATTTCAGTCAAAACATCATGTTTTTCCTTGGAAAACATCTTGTTTTAGTTTATTTTTTTTATGGAACCACACGATTCTATTTTTGGCAAAGGCTCATTTGCTTATTGGACGAAAAATAGAAATACCCTCTGACAAAAGAGAAGTAGGCATTAAAACTCTAAATACAAAGGCCGTGTGCTTTGTCATACTGCTAGGCCATTTCATTGGGAGAAAACACCCGATTTCCTCCTTTGGAAAAATGACTCACTGGAAATAGCCATTCGTCGTCTTAAATTTTGGCTTGTCGCGAAGGCCGTCGGCAACGCCTTTGAACCACATATGCTATTTATTTTAGCCCTTTTTTGATGCTGATTGGGAAACTATAAAAATTTCCTCCTAATTTGGGTATTTTTTGCAAAAGGAGCCAAAAATTTAATGATGAAATAGAACAAAGTCACTTTTCTACGAATGACATTATTAGAATTCAAAATCATGGAAGGTTCCAGTGAATTTCAATGAGCGCGAATCAATACTTCATTGACTTTTTCTTTCAGTTAGAACACTGATAAATTGGCTTCCGTCAAGTGGTACTTAAACTTGCCCAGACATACATATGGAAGAAATTACTACAATTTTTCTACTTGTGGCAGATGAATGGTGGACTTTAAACTTCTGGTAAGAAATTAACTAGGCAGGTAGGCGTTCCCGTTTGATTCTCAATTGTTCGACTATTCTTGCCTAATCATTATAACCCTTCCCTAAGGCCGAATAAATACATTAGCTAAAGTAATGCATAAAGAACAATGCCTTTACGCGGTTCGCTCATTCCCAAAAGAGGCAAAACAATAATGAAATCAGGTGAACTTACGGAAATCTGGTCGCACTGGCTACGCATAAATCTGTATAAAGTTTCTTTATTGACACTCAAGCCTGTAACTTTGTGATGCATTGAGTCAATTCAAGTACACGGGATTGCACTCATTCCAACGCTGTTTCCTACCTCCCTTTATATTTACAACATTATCCACCTATGCGCATTTCAGTATCAACAATATCGGTATCCTGAAATTCATTCGCTTGATTACGTTTTTGCAATCGACTCTAGGTGAGAAATTGGTTCTCAAAAGAAGCATAGTCTCTGTGATAAAAATCGCAAATTTCGTAGAACTTTTGATTATGTGTACACTGATTCAATATTAAGTCGGGAATACAGAATAAGTCAAAAGAAAATCCATAGTTATTTTTGAGGAAAATCGAGCGTCTGCAATAGTATGCTATTGAAATAAGTGAGTGAGCTAAATGAGAACTTTGGTAGTGTGCTTCTGCCTTATGAAATGCATAAGCTGTTAACAGCTATTAGCATTTTCGGAAGCTACTAAGAAACTAAACCCTTTATTTGTTTCCATTCCATAATACTAGGTGCATTTTTTATAAAATATGCCTACGATTCGTATATTTTGGGACCCAATAACAATTAGAACAAAAAACACTAATACCAACACTAGGTTTATCCAATTCCATTATACGGAGTTTACCCATACACATTCAATTTTGTTTTTAATTTAATTGATTTGGAACAAAGCCGAGCCATGCAATGGCAGACATCGATTTATTTGTACACGTTACAACTTTGGGGACATGCAGAAGTATTATTTATTCCACCAAATTACATAGATTATTGTTTCTAAATGATTCGGGATTACGCATATTTAAAACATGATTCTCAAACATGAGTTCACTCAAAGAGTCATTGTTAAACAAAAGATTAATAATAATAATAGATAATCATCTAAGTGGCAAAGTCCAAGAATTAAAAAGCATGCAACAAGAAAACGAAAATAAATAAACCCAAATAAACGTAAGATCAAAGAATGTAAGAAAAAACTAAACAAATTCTAAAAGGAAAAGTATCAGGAAGTAAAAAAAAGATGTTCAGTAACAAAATATTGAAAAAACATAGCATAGTGTGGAGCGAGACTCCTCGGTCTCCGCTTCCCGATTCCTAGCGTTCCTAGACAAGCCCGGTTGGTTTACTTTGGACATCTTTATTAAAGACGACAAGATGTATAGGGATAATACAATATTC
>NW_020170381.1:83455-85265 GCF_000524195.1 Echinococcus granulosus | reverse complement strand
GTCTATACCCACTCTTTCCCCTGGGAACCCGGTAGGCATGGGTTGTAAAGGCGCAATCGCTGTGGGTTGGGGGTTTTTAAAACCACTGCAAGTGGTACAGGTTCGGCAGAAATCCCGCACATCTAGGGTGAGCGAAGGCCACCAGTATCTTTTACTCGAGGCGTCTAACATCTTCTTTTCACCCACGTGACCGAGTTGCTCGTGTAACTCTTGCAGGACTGTTTGTACTAGTGATCCAGGAACCACCAGACGCTTAGGAGAGTGAACACCTTGGTACCATAAAATCTCATCCTCCAGAGAGAGTTTTGACCACTCTTGCCAAATCCGTCTAGCTGCCTTGCTGGCCTACGTTATCTCTTCTGATGAAGGCTTATGCGAGGGTGCCAAGAATTTCTCATATATCAGAGCTGTGTCAGGGTCAGTACTCTGCGTATTTCTCCAATGATGTCTGGTATGATCACTCAAAAATACGGTGTTCACCATAACGTCACCCGTTTCTACTGGAGTCGGTCTGCGGGATAGTGCATCCGCATTACCATTCCCTTTCCCTTTTCGGTATTGGACTGTAAAGTCGTACTGCTGCAGTTCTTCGTACCAAAGTGCAACTAAACGTTCGATCTCCTTCATTGTTTTTAACCTGATGGTCGGTTCTTACAATGAACTTCCTCGCTATCAGGTAATGTCTGAAGTGTCGAACCATTGAGTAGATAGCGAACAGCTCACGTTGCGTCGCACTTTTCTGTCTCATTTTTTTACTGAGTCTTGTACTTGCGTAGGCGATGACGTGTTCTCTGCTTTATATGTTCTTTTGTGAGAGTACACCACCCACAGCCGCGTCGCTCGCATCTGTATCCAGTATAAACGGTGGAGCGCTCGATTCGAAATTTGGCAATGCTAGGATCGGAGTGGAGCAGAGCATTCGCTTCAGTTCTTTAAACGCCTCACCGTGCTCTTTCTCCCATTTAAAATTCTTCTTCGCCTGCTTCTCAGTTAAGTTATGTAGCGGGCTGGCGATCTTAGCAAAGCCCTTTACGAAACGCCGGTAACAATTTGCTAGACCTAGGAAGCTGCGGAGCTCTGTCTGGTTGGTTGGTGTAGGCCATGTCCTCACTTGTTGTACACGGTCGTCGGTGACGGCTATTCCATTCGACGAGACTGTATGTCCCAGGAAGGTGACCGAGCGTTGTAGGAAACGGCACTTCTTCGGGTTCAGGGTTAGCCCTGCATCCCGTAGGTGGTCTAACACTAGTTTTAGGTTGGCGTTGTGCTCTATAATATCTCCACCAAAAACGAGAATATCGTCAAGATAGATAATGCAATGCTTTGGGAATAGACCGATCAGAGCTGTTTGCATGAGGCGTTGGAAGGTAGCCGCCGCATTGCAGAGTCCAGAGGGCATGGTTTGAAATTCATAAAGCCCGTTTGGTAAAATAAAAGCCGTTTTTTCCCATTCTACTTCTGCAACCTCCACTTGCCAATATCCTGACTTCAGATCTAAGGTGGAGAACCACTGGGATCCATGAAGTGAGTCAAGTGAGTCATTTATGTGGGGAAGGGGAAGGCATCCGTCTTGGTTACAGCATTCAACTTCCTATAATCGATGCATAACCGCAGACTGCCGTCGTTCTTCTTTACCAGCGCTATAGGAGAGGCCCATGGTGACTTGGATGGCTTTATGACCTCATCACGGAGCATCTCTTCAACCAAACGGTTTACTTCTTCCAGCAAAGGAGGTGGAATACGTCTGGGTGGTTGCCAAATGGGCCTTGCTTCACCAGTATCAATCTTATGCTTGACGATATTTGTTCGT
>NW_020170381.1:81871-83355 GCF_000524195.1 Echinococcus granulosus | reverse complement strand
AACATAAGTATTACAATGTACTTAGTACATTAATTCTCTTCACAATTTTCGCCAATTTAATACAACGCTGTTTTTCTCTTTTTTTATCTCGTTTTGCTTTTTTGCGTTTGAAGTGCCTTTTTTCTGTGTTCAAGAGAGAAGGTAATAATGCTAAGGCGAAATACGTCCCGCGCTCGACATCCTAATGTAGTTGACGCTCTGCTAATGCACCCATGCGCCAACTGCATTGGTCGTCGAAGTTGCTTTCAGGTGTGAAGGCAGTTAACTGCAACATCGCTGGTCCCTCTCAGCTCCCTTACTGGAGCTAGAATTTTGACATGTTCGGAAGCCCCATTTGTGAAAGGGACAGTGTGCAGACCATCACGAGTGTCCCTAGTCAGTTGTAGGAACGCAGGACTGGAAGCACTGTCACATAACAAAAAGGCACGATTCCGCGTCTATTTCTCCTTGCCGTTTTTCTCGCTTTGGCTGTATGGCCAAACCAGCTTTACAAGGTGGAATATCATCTATATTATTTGAAAGCCAAGCACTGTAATCAGTAATGCCTTTTCTGCCATAGCAGTATGGATGATAGATGAATGGGTGGATGAATGATAAGCCCTTAAGTGGCAGAAAAGTGCATCTGCAACTTGTGAGAGAATCGGCGATACTCCTAACAGGAGGGATAAATATGACGTCTGTGTTCAGCAACCACCCGAGTCCTATGCCTGGCGAAAGTGCTAATTGCAGTTAAACCATCTTGTGAATATCATCTCGGAGCAATCTATCACACCCGCATATAGGCGCCAATGAAGCGAACTCGTGATGCCTACTCCACCTCTCTTCTAGCTAAATAAAAACCTAGACGTAACTGGTTAAGGGGCATTAAAGTGAGAAAAAATGGCGAAAGAAGCAAATGCGTAACCAAATCAACAGGAAGTTCTTTTAAACACCGTTCTTAATTGGGCAATAATGCAGTTGGGCCAGTGTTCCTACGACTAGCTATGAGCACTCGTGATGGTCAGCACACTACCCCTTCCTCAAATACACTTCCTAAATAGGGCCAAAACCCTACATTTAATAAAAGTGGCAAGAGGTATCAGTGATGATGCGGTCAACTGTTTTCTCAATTGCACCCAAGTTCCACGACTGGTGCAGTTGGCGCATGGGTGCATTAGCAGAGCGTCAACTACTTTGCGATGCTAGGCGACTGCCACTGACCAAAAGGAGTACACTTGAGGGAGAAGGAAGCCGTACAATGCATTGGTTACACAATAAACTCGGTTTTGATTTTGCGAGCAAGGAAGGTGTTGTTATTGCTCTTCTGCTAGGCGTCAAGTGCTTTGGGCAAAGTCAGTACTCCAGAACGTCAACAATACACGTTCTTCTAGGATTGTCTCTTACGAATGTGGAGAAAGGAAAACGAGAGGCAAACAGCGTTTCATTAAATTGGCAAAAATTGTGAAGAGAATTAATGTACTAAGTACATCAAACTACTTTTAAGT
>NW_020170381.1:79472-81771 GCF_000524195.1 Echinococcus granulosus | reverse complement strand
TTGTGGATTTGCTTTTGACCACGTCTCTGCGGCGGTTGATAGTCAAGACCACCGTTCTCAAATCCACCCCTAATAGGCCCTCTTCTTCAACTATATATTGTGGGGCACTCCAATGGGTCACCAATTGAGTCGAAAGTCCTGTCGTCCACCTCACATTTTTCACTTATCACTGAAACTTCGCCCTGTCCTGTCTCGAAGCCTGAAAATAGCGTTTGCTTAATGTTCTGCTGCGCGCCTTCGTCGTCCAGGACCTTTGTCGATTTTTGCTATACTTCCTTAACCTTGCTGGCAATTTGGCGGTCGTGTTTCTTGTCGCATTTCATCCAGTAAATGTGAGAGCCGTTACTGGTGTGGCTGGAGGAGAAGAAGTGCTTTCAGTGGTGTTTGTGTTCGCTTCTTTGCTCTCCTGTGTCAGCCTCGTTGGGATGGAGGAGGTGACTGTCTTTGCTGGTGAGTTGTTCACTGAATAGTGGGCTTTATTAGCGCATTGGATTTGTTATTGTTGTGCTAGTGGGGACTTGAACGAAGTGAATGAAACAATCGTTTTGCTTGATGTTGTCGAGGTATATGTGCACATAGGAAGGGAGGGTGGGAATGTTTGGTTGGAGTGGTATCCTCTGTTGTGGCCACCTTTGTGAGGTGTTTGTGGAAGTTGATGGCGTTTGCATGATTTCCCACAGATGCGAGTGAGTCATTTGCTACCCTGCACCTATGCTTCTTTGCCAGTTGGTGGAACGTTAAACACTTGAGGATGTTGTATATTAGGATGGGAGCGGATGTCAGCCGGATTTGGTTTTCCTGCAGTGATGTTTTCGTGGAACAGTTCTGTGATTCCTTATTCATTCCCTGTGTTTGAAGGTGTATCGTTCCTGGATGTGTGGAGTGCTCTGTATCCACAGTGCAAATTATGCCGAGTTTAAACATTTAAATGCAGTTATTGACAACTCTGCGAGATGGAAACATTATCGTGATACAGAGCGCGCATGTCTGTGGAGATGAGTTACCTCTTCCGTCACTCCTACGCACCTGCCTGTAATGGGTAGCGTATTGTAGAAGATGAGTGCAGAGTTGGTGATGCAATTCATGTTTTTGTTTTGCATCTGTCATCAATCCAGATTGTATTAACTTACGCTGATATGTATGGTCTGCCATCCTGCCACGGAGAAGTTAGTCCTCGCCCTTCTTTGCAAGACTTGGATATTTTAAATATGTGCTAAGATGAACTGACACGGTCAGCGACCCCGGATGATCATGTCCATAAAGGTATTCTACGTGTGTACATTTTTTCCTAGAATAACTGAACTAGTTCCGGCCAACAAATTGTTTGAAATATTTGTAAAGAAGTGGGATTCGGTTTAACAGCAGCAGGTATTATTTCTTCTTCATAGCCGCTTTGGCTGTTTGTTTGGGACCATTTGACACCCTAGTTGAATGCTGGTTTGAGTGTCACCCGGAGAATATGCCATAATTTAGTCGTGGTCTTACTTGTAGCATAGGCCAAAGGTGCAATTTTGTGTGACTTTTGTAATGCGAGGTAATAAACTGGAAAGGGCATCGTAGGAAATGCATTATTTTAGCAAGGCAGTGGGGATCGCAACGTGTAAGTGTTCGCCATTGCGACACAGGCCTGCCTCGAATGCTATTTTTATGCCACTATTTGCTTCTAGAAGGGAGGGAGTGACATAAAGTACTGGGCGGTGAGGTGGCGCTTGGCTTAGGCACGTGGGTTGGTGGTGGGTGGACTTCTTGTGGATAAGCAGCGATAGATTGGTTTGCTTAAGAAGCGTTGGGAGAGTTGCAATCTGGTATTGAAGGGCTGCGCGAAGGACGTGAGAAACAAGGAATTGGCAGTCATGGTCTGTCGTCTTTTGGTTGGCGCAAAGTCACTTGGACGAAACATATTTGTATGATGGGTTTCGTGACGTTACCTCATTTGCGTGAAGCATTACCGAGAGTTGTTATTGGAATGGGCTAGATGCGAATTATTATGAAATGCAAGTGTGGGTGAATCGACAACTTAGTGTGCTTGTTCAAAGCCTCTGAGCAGTGCATTCTACTACCGCACCTTCGTCAACTGCTGTGCAACAAGCTTCCATTGATAGGTTTGTGTGTTTTTAGAACGGAGTTTAAGCGTGTTCGTGAGAGAAGACAAGCTACATTTCATGTTCACTTTGTTGAGCCAGCACAACAACAGTATTTATACGACGAAGTTGTCTGGTAGTGAGAGAAGTTCTAAATGCGGTGGTAATTGTATATTTCGTTGATTAGCTCGAAATCCACCCTTCAGCTTCTACCCACG
>NW_020170381.1:78085-79372 GCF_000524195.1 Echinococcus granulosus | reverse complement strand
CTTCTTAACTCACCCTCTCTTTCTTTCGAAATCCGCTCCATTTCTGCGATGCTCCGTTCTCGTCTCTTTTCTTGTAAATTTGCTCAACCGTATTTGTTTCGTCTTTGTTTAACTTTGCTCAAATATCCAAGTACCACTTAGGATGTGCCTTCGAAGTGTTTGGTGTTGCATAGCTGAGCAAATGCGACGATCAACTTGAGTAGTCCAGGAAAGTACTTAATCTTTCATTAATTTAAATGAACAGTTATGGGACCTTTTCTCAATCGCCTACGAAATAGAGCAACTGATAAAAGTCTGCTTTTTATTCTACAGTATTTGCCACATTTTTATTGGTACAAAAATGAAGTCAAAAGCCTAGTGCAATGCTCCTCTATCTGTTTATGGCACTGAAGAACTCAATGTCTAAGATTGAATGTTATTGACATGGTTTTCACCATCAGAAATTGTTTTCTATCCTGATTAGTTGTTCTAGAAGGGTGTAACACAGTCGCATTTGCAACTAGTTGCCAAGTATTATTGCCAGTTAAGTGGTTCGTAGAATTGGATTATCGTTGCTCTAGTGGACAACTGGGAGGACTGCATCAAAAGCGGTGTTTGTTGAGTAGTAAGCTGCGCGGTTTTTTGTTCCTCGGAAGCACAAATGCACCTTGCTCGCAACAGTCCTATAGGTGGATCGGTGCAACGCAAAGATCTGGAACGATGTAGGCCATGCAGTGGAGGGGTGGTTGCAATCGGACGAGGCTTTGCCCTACTTGCAACAGGCTGTTTGGTCCGTCTTATAGGTCCCTTGCTTCTTTGTTCTAGCTCTTCCTCAAAGTGGCCCTCATAGGCTACTTGAGATTTCTTTTCATATGATTTGTCGGATCACTACACTCTTATTGACTGAACATTGATTTTGGTGCATATTTGTTGACATTCGGTCAGCTTTGACAGATGGTGCATTCTTGAGTCAGTTGTGAGGGTTTTAGCAGTCAGGCATGATGATTTGACTAGACCCAGTTGCCCGACCCGTTGAGCGAATGCGTAGGTGTAATTTGCGCCACCTAAATCGGAGCAGGTACTAGACGAATAACCGTTCTGTTGTGGTTCAGCAAGTATATTCAGGTTTTTGAAGTTAGTTCTTTAAAGCTGTTTTGCTTGTCCTTTGCTGTTGTGCCTGAATCTCCTCTCTAACCAATTGTTATTTTGTATTGGATTGAGTACTAACATGCCAGAAGCAGTGTTTTTGTTATTAATTTGGGAAGCCGGGTGATAGTTGGCAAGCGCGCTATCATTCATGTGCAAATT
>NW_020170381.1:73746-77985 GCF_000524195.1 Echinococcus granulosus | reverse complement strand
CAAGTTCACTTTAAGCCTCGAACCACCAGAAGCACAAACTAAAGCAAAACATTTGACAGCATATTTCGTTTTATCCACAACTTGAGCTTCTCAAATAAAAATCCATGCGTTGTTATCCCCAGCAAGGCGCGCACCATAACGACAGACAATACACTGAGAACAGCTAATTAGCCTATAGTAGACAAGTTAAACTAACCGAAAACGATTGAAGGTGTTGTAGCAATCAGAATGAATAAAATAGCCAAAATTTGCTAGCACACAAACAGGTGTGCAAAGCGCAAATTATGCTTTTTGCCCGCCACGTTTCGTAGAACACTGTGAAGAAAAGCAAATAATAGTAAGCATAGGCAATTCCTTTGCAAAGGCGACTTTAGCATAAGTTTATAACACAGCATTAAAATTTGGAATTTCTACCCACTGCATCTTTAACGAGTATGCTAATACTTTAATACATGTTTCTAAATTTACGTCTACAATAATTAACGTCGAGAATTCCTGTATATGCCAGTAAAATGAGGTACTTTAAATGTTGAGATATTTGCACTTTAGTGAAAGACACGCACATTAAGCGTTAATCCAGAAACGGACGAAGTCTCTGAAAGGGCATCATGTACTTGGAACGATAGAAGCGTCTGTATTCAGACTTGTTTGCCTACTTCTCACCACAAATGAATTGCATTATTCCCTTGGCTTACTTTTATTTATCTGCGTTGCTAAATAAACTCTGATTAGAAATACCGAATGATTACTTAAATCATGCAAAGCCTTCGGATCATCCGTCGATCCGTCAGTAAATGCGACGTGTACATTCTTACTTGTAAATATTTCTTGCTCCAGAATGTATCATTACTCTTTTCATGCATGGATGGCAGTGCTTAACTACCGCAGTGAAAAAGTTGTGGCTTCAAAACTGTCAGTGGTAAATAGCAACACGCTAAAATCCTCTATCCACATGCCACAATTCTATTTTATTCATTTCGGCAGTAGCATTCTGATGCACTGATTTTGCCTAATCCCACATCTGGGACATGTTTTGTGCATCACCTTCACCGTCTCCGCAATGCACATTTTTGCACCGCAATTGAAAAGATTACTACGGGCGTATCTGCTATTACTTTCGATGGTTTGTTTCAGTTCCTCTTAGTTGACCGCGAGATTTCAACTCCTCCTCCAATATGCCTACACCTTCCGAACCCATCAGTGCTCAATTAGATTAACTTTGCCACCGAACACGTATACAACTACCACAATCATCTCATTACTTTCAAGCCTTGTAGTTAAACATTCCACAATTCCATTACATTCTTGACCGCATATCCGTTCGTCCGTTCGTCCGTCCGTCCGTCAGTCTATCTGCCTGTCTGTCTCTGTCACGGACATTTTCATTGAAGCAAGTGCAAATTCATTCTAGTCACCACGCCCCACATCTTGTCTGCCACGTTGCAGACAGTGTGGGTGGTTCAACCTCACCGCCTCTCTGGTGCGTGATAGCGCTGTCTTAATGCACGAAATCATACACGCATAGCAGTGTACCTGCCGATGAAGAAGAGGATTTCATGCATTCACTCAATGTTGGGCGACCACCTCCTCATTTCGCATTTGGGTGCAAAGATGCATTACGGCACGTCCAGTCATAATGTTAAATGAATCCTCCTCCTACTACAACAGATTAATCGGCAATGGTGAAACGCTCCTATGCTCACACAACTCTCCGTTTGTCTCACTTTATACACCTTGGTTAGCAAAGTAGGCACTTGCTCAGCCCACCTGAGTGAAATAGATACACTTAGGTTATCAAATCACGTCGGGCCATTCTTTCATACCAGTGGAAGACTGGAGCATCGTTTGCTCTACTCAATAGTGCCAATGAATCTCATTTTGAGTTAGAATAACTTGAGTGGCGTATGCGAGGTTCTCAACAGAATTGCCAGTTAACCAGATAAACGGAAACCAATTCACCGGTTGTGGTAGGAACTTTGCCTGAATTGCTAGAAGAATAGCGAATCCGTTTATTTCGTATCTGGAAGTTAGTAATGGCTTGAAACTCTTCCTAGACATTTGTTTGGCTAGATCAATTCATAGGCAAATAAGATGTGAAATCGGACCTGGATTATGTAGTTTGCCTGGCCTCAATTATGTTGGAATGAATTTCAATACATTCGGCGGCTCTCTTCTCCACACCGGCATCCATAGCCATGGAATGGACGCCTCGATTGGAAAAGATCATCCTTCAGTTGATGTGTTTTCACTGTGTTCAGCGACTCTACCTGACGGGCAGTCGAAGCCCACTTCCTCCTCAATGTATTATTATTTCGACCAATTGTAAAATAGAGACACAATCCGTGTAACACAAATTATTTGGTGTGGAGCAATAAATATTCCTTCCCGCTTGTGATCAGTCTCGGCAGAGGGGTATTTGACTTCCAGTGCTGTGCTGTGCTGTTTTAGCTGCATTTTACAACGATTCCTTGCACGGACAAAACTGCAAATTCACGAGAATCAAATGGGGGCACATCACTCGATTCGTATATGCAAGTTAGAAAAAAGCCCGCTCTGTTTTAATTTCGCAACATTTCATTTTTCACGGCGTCATGTATTTTGTACTATTTACTTCCTTTGGGTTGAATTAGGGTACTCCTTGGCAAATTGTGAAATGTGAACCTACATTAGGCTTCAATATTCGTGTGCACCCTCTTCGAACGCAGACTGGCCTTGCCTCTCGACTGGACACAAAAGCCTTGGAATCTCCTCAATAGCTTTCTACATTTCAATATCATCGTCCCTATCTCCTACCACAACTCGTAGTCCGAAATCATGCTGCCTCTGAATTCACTGATTATGATACGTGTGTGAATGCCTGCTTATAATTGAGCGGCGGGGAGCAAAATAGAAGCTACGGTGTTTTTATTTTGTGAATGGGCAAAGTGCAGTTAGTACTCGCCTAGTAGTGAGATTTCTGCCTTAGCAATTCTGTGCGACACCGCTGTGGGAAACAGATGTCCTTCGGAAGCAAGTGTTGGTGTGTAAGTTAAAAGGGAAGCTGAGTAACGGTGGAGTTGGTGTGTCAGAAATTGGATTCGTTCAAGTTCACTTACCAGAGGTTCTACTAATTTGCAGTTAGGGTTGGTATGTTTTATTTGGAGGTATGTGCCAATAAAATGGAGGTAGGTGGCAATTTTACTGAGAAAAGTACGATTTGGGGATTTTGCCCTTGCTCTTCGTGGGGATGGATGCAAGTTAAGACAGGCATGTGGAAGTAGTCAAAACCACTGCAAATTTATCATAACGAGGTAGGTGAGAGGTTTTATCTGAACTTTACTTATTCTACTACATTAGACTTAGGTTTGACTGGAGGGAATGTGTTCCAGACTACTAAGTCGATAAAGCGGTAGAAGTGAGCATTTTGAGGTGTGTGGCTTCAGTGGGTTCCAAACCACCAAAAGCACTACGAAAACAAAGGTCTCGTATGACGATGCATTAGTGAGAGGATCGCAATGAAAGTGCGAATTTTGGGGCTTATCAAGCGCAATGAAATAAACGGCTATTATGCACTGGGTGGTGAAATGGGTTCATAAGGGCAACCAAATAGACTGAGCACTGAGACAGGGCGGATGCTTTTCAACACGCCTACTCGAGGGATTGCTAGTTGTGCTGCAATGGTTCACTGAGAGACTTGAACGCCGTTGGGTCATGGCTTATACTAGGAGACAATTGTGAGAATGTGGAGGTCTGGCGCCAGATTGTTCTTCATGGGCTGGTAGAGTGGGATCTTACGAAAATGGCATAAATGACCATGTCCATCGGCAACGCAGTAAAATGTGCTTCACCTGGGAAAGGAAAGCAAGGGGGCTGAATAGTTGACAGCGGAGGACAGGAAATGTGTAATGCTACAGGATTAGGAAAGAAAGTTACTAATTTGCCCATGAAATATTTGCATTTACGTGATCGAACCGACCTCTCGGTTCTACATCGTTTACCATGCACGCACGAGTGTGTTGCCTGGCTGTACACACTGGAAGACGCAAACTGGTCACTTAAGTGCATCCATTCCACTAAGACGGGCTGATCTAATGCCTGCTTTTCACATTCTATTCCACGGAGATGCATTGATACGTCAACGGCATACAACCGACGACGATGATATCTCAATTGCGCATGAAAGGAATGGAAAGGGGTGGATGTTAGGGTGAAGACGAAATGTTCCTGTTGATGAAGGATAAAGAGAGAGAGAGAGAGAGA
>NW_020170381.1:71319-73646 GCF_000524195.1 Echinococcus granulosus | reverse complement strand
GAGAGAGAGAGAGTAGTAACTGATACTCTTGCAGTAAATGTTCGCAATGGTGAATCAAAAGATAGCAGTGTGGCATCACCTGCTTGACCTCGTGGGTATTACGATGGCGAAAGAGATGCACAAACCATGCGTGGGTTGTGGTATGACTCCAAATTATTGCGCATGAACTCTACTGCCAACACAAGAGAAGTAGAATTAGGAGAGGTTTCTGGTGGATTTCATCATATTGCTGAAGCCACGGCATTTCCATTGATGTAGCTCAACACTGTCTCCTCTTCCGTTAGCGAGATGCACAAAGGGTAAATGAATAGCCTATCACACAAATAGGACATTTTCCTGCTTGCACTGTCTTACCTTTCTTGTACCTTACATCAGTGTATTTGCCACTTGGCAATTTCTGCAGCGTTTCTCCACAATTCCTGACAGCGAAATAGAACCAAGTTAACCTAACAAAAACGTGAAATGTGAAAGTGAATAGCTCGTGTGTGAGTGGACTGACCGCGAATCCCATGCTTGCATACGCATTAATATCGGTGTGTCGAGAGTTAGATCATTGCCTCTTCTTACAGTATGCATGTGTAGACAGCCACACACGGCTCGGAGTGTGTGCCATATGAATTGCAAGTTATTATACTGCATTCCATTGCGTCGCACTGCACCGCAGCATAACACGATGTGTCGACAATGCTGGTTCCATCAAACGCGCCGCCTTCTCATCACTGTAGACTTAGAAACGGGCAATCCACCCCTCCTCCAGGTGCATTTGATGACACTGAAGTTAACGATCCATCTCCTCGTCAAACTCGGGTAGAGTTGGTTTGAAACTACATCTGCGACTTGCTGCAGCACTGACAAATCGGAGGTGCGGCATGGGGAATATCCACAAGGCGGCTTACAATTTCTCCTCCTTCCACATCGGACTACAACGGGAGCACTTTTGATTTTGAAAACAGTGCGCCAGTCTAGCTGCACGTGGTAGAGGAGGCATAAATACAGGCGTATTCTTCATCCAGTGATGAAGAATTTGCGAACACTTGGAAGTGTCAAGCGACATTGAGGTGACTTCGAGGGGCTTGTCACGCAAAATAGCTAATGTTGAAGAGACACTCAAGTCAAAGTGAAATTTCGCGGGGCAAATTAATGTTGCAATTCTTCATATTGTGTCTTTGTGTATGTTGAGGATAACATGCGTGGGTGTTGTGGATTGAAGCGCCCACACCACTCCACACATTATGCGTCTAGTGCATGCATCCAGAGAAGGATCTGCAGGTCAGGGTCAGGCTATCCTATAGGCTGATATGTGTGTGGATCTTTCCTATAAAAGAGTGGTGAGTTGTGAATGCGATTCATTTCTGCGTCGAGGATGGTGTTCTACTTCTCCCTCATTGTGTTGACGACTTTCCTTTTGGCTGAGAAATCCAGAGGAGATAGCCGTAAGTTGCATCTACTATTTGACTCTGAACGGCACAGGCGAATAAGTGGTTGATTAGCAGTAGGATTTGTTGCATTGGTCAATCTTTTTATTTTACTCATGTTCCACTTCAAACTATAAAGCTGACAGTTCAGTTCGTCGGCATTTTGTAACTTTGAAGAGCCTATGCATTCCCTCTTTCTCTCCTGCTGGTACTTGCCAGAGCATGGCGTGTATGATGCAGAACAGAGAAGGGTGGACAATGTTCCTCAACTCCTAAACAGTCAACTAGTAGCGACAAGTTAACGACAGCCATATCAAATTAACACACCTGGGCAGAATTATGCATTCGGTGTATCACTTCCTTTCAATATCTCCCACATGTCCTGTTCATTTTCACGATGCCTTGGAAGTATTAATTTAATGATGCATTTGACGTGGCATCCAAGAATGATGAAACCGCGCATACATGACCACAAATATGCAAGTGAGGTTTAAGAATCAAAGCTCTTGTTCACTTTTTTATGCTTACACTGCAATGCCTTTCATTTCAGCAAGCCCAGCGTTGAGAGAAGCCTCGCTCTGGCAATACTTTAAATGGAGACACATAGAGTATGACACCTTCAAATTAAGTTGGGTAGACCAAAGGTTGACCGAACTGGGCGTAACTGATGTCGCAGTGTTTGCGATACCATTTTCTAAATTCGGCTACCCCAAGGTCGCAATTTCAACTGTCAAACAAGGAAAACTCACTCTCAGAGGACTGCTGCCCGACACAAAGTACGAATTCACCACTATCGCACTTCACCATCGTGATCAAGTTCTCCGTCGCACGGTTTACGGCACAACAGGACCACTTGGTAAGTTTACCTTATTCTAAATGCACTGCATTTCGTTGCATGCATCAAGAGCTGAG
>NW_020170381.1:69558-71219 GCF_000524195.1 Echinococcus granulosus | reverse complement strand
CCCACTGATTCTTATCCCTAGTACACCACACCTCTGAAATGTTGCATCTTGAATGCAGCCATAGAGAAGTTCTGCTCCCCACTGCTACTCATGTCATGATGTTAGAAGTACCTCCTCCACATTTCGTAGGCTAGGTGAAACGGAATGCTTGCAACATGCACACTGTACAATGCCTTTATTTCAGGAAGGACTGGTCCGGGACGCATCTTCCCTCCGCCTAATATTTATTGTTATCCCATGAAGGAAAACGCGATTAGGGTGGCTTGGGGAGTTGAGGAGATGGGTGACCGCGGCGTGGATAAAATTATTGTGAAAGCAAGAGCAGTAAATGGCACGGGTCACAACAGGACGGAAAAAGTATACGCGGGAGCTGCACAAGTCACTCTTGAGGACTTGACGCCTGAGACATTGTACAGAGTTTCCATGGATGCTTATCGAAATGGAACTCTTATTTTTGGTTCCGAACGTTTCATCAAAACATGGCCGGCAGGTAAGTTTCATTCAGTTTATGTCCATTGCATTTCCAAACACGCATTCAGAGCTGCGTCGATATGCCAGCTTGATTAGGTTTGGCTGAACCCCACACAGATTAAACCGAGCCAGCGGCTGCGTTAGTCTCTTGCCTTGGCTTATACACGTGCAAAGCTACAGATTTGGCATTAAGAGCGGTAACGCATTGTGGAGTGTAGCCCGACTCCTTAAAAGGAGTGGATGTGCAGGCCATTAGAAACGAAGCCAGTATGTCTGATTACACTGCAGCCATTGGAGCGCTGACCACTGGTAAAGTGGTGCATGTGATTTTGCTATGAAACTTTACACCGAAGGATACTACCCGCAAACCCCTATCTTGCTGCCATGTCCCACGCCAAAACATAAGCACATACGTTGAGCACACTCCCATGGGGCAGTCGTTAATGCTCACTACCACACAGTTCACATTTTCAAGGCGTACATCTACTACATGATACCATTATCCGAACGCTTTTCATTTTACAGAGAGAAGGAGGAAGGATGCGCGATCACAAAAAGTGAATCAGACTACACTCGTGGGAAGCCAGGTATCATAATTACTTGCATGGCAGTGGTGCGTGTGCAAGTTGGTGCAAATAACCATCTGCCTCGTCTATATGCATCATATCTTAAGTTAAACGATTTAATCTTTTCTACTACAGGTCTCCACAGAGCAGACAATACTGCATCAGTCATGATTCACTCGTGCCTAAATAGTTTACTGTAACCTCTCTCTTTACATAGTTCCTCAATAGCAAATACACGTGCCTTTCAACGCTTACTTCACTCTTGTCCTTTCGGATTCACTTTAGCTGACTGCAAGGGTTTCCCTCCTAAGAGATAAACGTTTGAAGGGCAAGTGCTACAAGTTGATAGTAGGCTACCATTGGTCACGCAAGGAAGATGCAACCCCTGCAACGATCATTAGTTCTCCTAGAACCACTGAAGCTTCGCTCAAGTCAATGTTCTCACTAACCTGAGGGTCCAGCCAATAGGCGTGATGACCTTGAAAGTTGTGGGTAATTTGGCACAAGTTGGAGGAGTGGATGGAGGATTGGGTGGTTTCATCGAAATTGTCGTGTCTTAGTCTAACACACATTAAATGGTGAGTAATAATGTGAAGCAACATGACATTGTTCATGCCACTATTG
>NW_020170381.1:44438-69458 GCF_000524195.1 Echinococcus granulosus | reverse complement strand
TTCTTGCAAATCACTTAGAAGGTCTCCGTTCAACGCCACTGTAAATGTATTCCTTTTATCAGGACAAAGAAAAATATTTGGAGAAACATACATATCACCTCTACACTTCTAAATAGATCATCTACATTCAAATTGGTGTAGATGCTAGCAAGGGCTTGCTTCCTACGTAGGAGGCAAGTGGCTGATAACAGAAAATACCAAATCAGGGTTCCCACACCATCTAAGGCGTCCACAAAAAGAAAAGCTGAATATAGACAAACTTTCCATCAAAGTATAAAGAGCGCAAATTGCATCAAAATTACACTCTACGAAAAAAAGAAACTCCAATTAAATCTTATATTAGCATATAATCCTCTGCTTTTCAATTATGATGTTCCGAAAGAAAAGAACATGATTTTACAGGAAAAAGAGGACAAAATTCTGCTAAGAACATTGGCGTCTCAGAGACGCACACAGAAAAGTGGGCAAAAACTAAGGTGCTGGTGAATCCCTTGATCTCAAGTAAGTATTTATCATGTCATTTTATTAAGTAGGTACTGAGCGAACACCAATAAATATACTTATACTTTGTTAATAGTGTGATGAATCTACATCCATGATAGTACCCACGAAAGTGATACCTGAGCTAACATTAGAAATGGATGGCAAAATACTAGAGCAACTAGAAGTTGTCAGTGCTGAAGCAAAGCTCTAATGCGACTATGTACTTGAAATATTACATGGTATAAGAGGAATATGCCACTTCAGTCAATTGAGCTGTTAACCAAAGTGACCTTCGAGGGGCACTTTTCATGTAAGGTTTAATAGTCTTTCAAATTACACCCCGCTCGAGGTGAAGCGTGTAGACACATATCAACCGTACTGCGTATTCACAGCTTTCCAATTTCTACTAAAGCCACGTCACACTGTTTTTTGTTGGTATCAACGCGGGTCAATCGGTGACAAGAGGCCACGCCATGAACTTCTGCTTCTGCCAAGAATGCTACAATTTCCGCTGATGTTTCAGAGACGAAATACATGCAGCTGAATTGGTTGTGAATGATAAGGACTGCACACAGCCACGTGGCGATATAAGTAGATCGAATTTTGAAGAATAACCGTCTCGTCCACAACCACTTTGCATACATGACTGGCTTGAAGTGAGGAGATGGGGGCAAAATACAGAGATATTTTCCTTACACTTCTTTGTGTCTCACGCACTTGCTACCAATAAAGAGGTCAACTCCATCACATGCTTCAAGAGCATTTAAATGGCGGGCCAGGGAGTAGATTGAATCAGAATGTTGGCACAACCGGTTGTCACAAACTACTTTCCTCATCACACCAATTTATTAGTCATGTTTGGTGGGCGGGTATACTTCTCTAAGGGAAGACGAACAACATATTCAATGCATTTGTTGTGGAACATTGTTTAGCATTCCTGTCTGGCGATGCTTCTCGTGTCCATGTACTTCTCTCGTAGTACTGCATTTTGAGGTCAGACCCACCCACCCACACAAGTATTTGGCACACCACACTGCAACTCATTTGGTGAGCCTTCAGCAGGGGTTAATCTGTCACTTTGCTTCATTTTAAGTCCTTATTCACTTGAACAACACTTGTATTCTTTCATTCATGACCATCCACCTCGTTATAGTCAACAGACATATTGAGAGGTGTAGAGAAATCCCATGACCTACCAATTCCTATTACATGGTGCGTCTATGCGAATATTCTGTTGTCCGACCTCCGGATGAGGGACGAGATCAGTGGGCTAAATCATCTGCGCTGGGACTTGTCCATAAAAGCCCACATATTAGCGTGACAGGACCGTGTCAAGAAACGTCCGAAGCATAAGCACAAAAGTGTTGCATCTGTGAAATGGAGTGAGTATCAATTTTTTGGTTTTTTTACAAGAACAATCCCTAATCACCCCTTTGAAAGCGCTTTGATAATGAAAGCATGACTCGATGCGAACAAATGGGGCTCTCAAACAGTTAATCAAACTAAGATGCGAAATAATTAAAATAGCTACAGATTGCTTCTTGATATACTTACTTCGTCATAGTCAACAACCCCGCCATATCTTGTTTCTCACCAGCGATTCAAATAGAAGGATGAATGGCATTTGTGACCTTTTCTTTTCTTCTCCTCTATAAATGCGTGATGTGGTCTCATTCGGTCTTCCGCAATGGCAAGATTAGAGGAACTTCTTCATTGTGACCCCAATGTGGGCAATTTAAACGGCAGAGCCCCACTCGCCTTAACGTTTCGGGTAATGCATTCTGCTACCGCACCTCCTCCAAACTCTCTGAACAATTTAGGAGAAGCTATCACGGCTGTGGCACCTATAATCCTAATGCTTCGATCAGTTTCACCAGGTTCAACAGATACCAACTGAAACAAGGTCAGCTTTTAGATGAAAGATAAATAGGGTGATTTAAATCCATGCTGTAAAATGCGTACAAGAAGGCTAAAATCTCGCCTGTTTGCCTATGCGATATGAAACAATTCAAGCCGCGGTAAGGCATTGTCCTTTGAAAGTCCTCATAGTGGAAGTAAATTGAGTTTTCATGCACAAGATAAATACATTTTCCATAAATTAACAAGGTGAGAAAATTTGTTCAACCATCTTGAACCCCAGGCAAGCGGAAAGCACGCAAATGCTGGGCGGAGTCCGAGAACAGATGGCAGAAGGGTCTAAACAACGAATTGCATCAAACAAGCATCTCGGGCATATGGATGAAATCGCCATAAGGGAAATTTAAAAAGGCTATGCCAAGGTAGGATTTTTGTTCAATTCATTATTTTGGGCGCATCCTCGTTCCTTCATAACGCTCGATTTTTAGCTTTTCAGTACTTGAAACCTCTTACCTATCAATAAAGAGCAAAGGAATGTTGTGACAGTGGCCTTAAATAGGACCAAATAGATGTGTTCATTCACAAAACAGGATGGAGAGGATTGCCACGTATTGGCCCTAAATGCAGACATAGCAGTGGCAGCAACGACAACTCCAATCCATCCAATATTACAGTCACTCTCACTGCTACCACTTCCATCAACACCAATATTACCATGGCCGTAACCACTGGCACTCCACCATTATCATCCTCCCTCCTTGTATCTATATGGAGCCGATGTATTTAGGCATGGCTTTGATGCCTCTCGAGACCGCATGCATGGCCAACTCACTAGCCTGAGGAAAACCCACAACATCCTGCATCCCTCTGGCAGTGATGCTTGACCTCTCATTCTGGTGCGCCAAACAACATGATTACACGGTAATACAAATAATAATAACGATTTTGCGGAACATGATGACAAATTATTAAAGCTATAAATCCACCTAAAATTTTCACCGATTTTGACTTGAAGATTTAATTAGTGGCCAAATCGGTATTATTTAGGCCACAATGAAAGATCTTCCTGTTATGTACATCGGATTTCTCAACCAGTCACAATGAGCAACATTAAGATCGCTTTAATTGCATGCAAATTAATATGCAGCTAGAAGGTCCACCTTTAGTTCCACCCTTTTCTGCCGGTCACATTGAGGTTGTTTGTTGTGTATTGTTTATGATTTCTTCCTCCCAAGATTATGTAATCAGTACAGACTTGTATATCTTCGAACAAATTGGACACAGTGCCAACCGTTGAAAAGCTCCAACGGAGTTGTCTTTGGCGCACTATTTGTCATGCATCGTCGAAAACACATTGTTTGCCTTATACAGAATGCTATTTTATCCTGATGAGTTTCTTTTTTTCGTTTACAAATTTATTTTACAACTTTCACAGTGTGCGCAAATCATTTTCTTGTCCCATGAAACACTAGACACTGCGACAACCTAATGTGAGTATAAAGAGGGAGTTCTTGTTATTAGGATAATGCTGTAGCATAATTTGACACGTTGTCCTGTCAGACAAGCAAAAAGGTAATAGGTGATGTTTAGTCACATCGCAGATGACTGCGTGCTTTGTAAGGGCATAGGATGCAAATGATGGGCTGTACAAGCCGCGTGATCATTTGAGATTACTTGACAGCCGAACGGCATGACGTCTTAACGACAAACTTAAAATAGTGCTTTGGGCCAGATTGAAGGCACAAACAAAGAGAAACATTCTAAAATCATGTAGGCAATTTAGTGAGGATAAATAACTTTTCAAATTTATATTTTTGTATTCAAATCAAAGCAATGTTAATGAACGAAATCAGACCAGCGTATGGAGGATTCCGATACTTTTGGCATTTTACACAAATATTCCTATCGTGGTCTCTAACAGTTTCATACGGCGGAGTCTGCACTGTGCAAGTAATTATTGAGAAGCATTGAGCCGGGGCCTTATCTTTGACCTTCCACATGCACCTCTTCTTCGTTGGCTGTCTTCAATCATTCTGTGAGTAGCGTCCATGTCTACGCGCTAGGACACTTATATAAACGCGAAATTAAGTGCTGCCCATCGAAGTGTAATAAATGGAAGGATCATCCCTTGTTGCAATCATCCATGGCACAGTGTATTTGAACATAGCCCTAACTACATAGCATATAATCGGTAATTGTGTGATGGTGCTATTTGCGTCACATCGTTTCCAACACCTGAGTTTTATCAACTATCAGCGTTGGGATATGCTTTGGCAGAGAGCTGCCAGGCTAAGCAAATGCTTTGCTATGTGATTGAGTAGGCTCATGTTACCATCTTTTTTCAATGGCTGTGGCTTATCCGATCGCGTCTGTCTCTATTTTTAAGTTTCGTCAGTTGTGACAATCTCCAATGCAGATTTATAGATATGCACGGCTCAAAGTTGGGCTGGTATGATCACTGACGTGCAGCACATTAAGGACTGCTCAGGTTTAAATCTGCAATGAGATCAAACATCGAAACGTTGCAAACAGGGACGCCGGTCTTCTCTTACAAGCTGGGTTATGCAATAGTGTTCAATGGTGGCAACAATACACTCGAAAAAGTCTACTGACACCTGCCTTTAAATAACCTCGCGCTAACCAAAAGGACATTTGAATTACATAAGTTAGCATTAATTTCAGGGTCAGTGTCCCATTAAAAAAGGGTTTTTAAATGGATAACGTAATTCCACTTCCCTAAATCCCGGCAAATCCTTAGTTCCATTTTTATTGGAAGTCCTAGCGCTTTTAGTGCTTTCTCTTTGAATTTCAGAAGCAAACACGATTAAAGATTTCGAGTTTCTATAATCTGTTTCATCGTTACTTGTATTTACACGTATAAGCAAACGCTACTGAAGGCTAGCCATCGAATCATGCAACTAGCCGTGTCACTAACCCTCAGCCAATCGCCTTATTGAGCGCATAATATCGGATAAATTTGCGCCTCCTGATTGGCCTCCGATGTTACGTGCAAGAGCCATTCCCCTCAGCCTCCAGTGCACCATCAAAAGGACACAGATTGTTGAATTGTCGTGGCATTCAAAGCCATATCAAACAGAAAAAAATTCTTCGTGTTAACTGTGCATTTAATACACCTTAAATTGGAATAATAGTGACGATGTGTCACCCGGTGATGGAAGTGACGGTCATTTAAACCATGGTAGCAAATTGAAGGGAACGAATGCAATCAGAAATGCGCATTAATTATTGCTGTAAATTTATATCCTTGTCAATTTGTCGAGGAAAGAAATTAGCATTTGCCTTTCTACGGAAACGATTTCGGACATTCATAGATGGTTATATGACTGCAGTACATTTTCCTGGTATCGTAGGAGAGCATTGACTTCCCGCATACTTTGTGATCACCATCCTCATTAAAATAGCGTTTACTATAAGATTATCATAATGCTAAAAATCTATTGAAACAAATTACTTATGTATCTGTTTTTTCATAAATCGTGTTTACATGAATACACCATTACAGGGAGAAGGCGGTTGATGAACACGAATGTTGTGATGGAACGGCCGTTTTTTATCTCCAAATGAGAGATTTACGCCGAAGAGACGTTGACCTAATCACTGCACATCATCCATAATAGTACCAAGACAGACTGCCCTACCTAACAAGTCCACCCATTCCAGTGGAATGAAGGACGAAACGCAAAGATAAGCGCTCAACCCATTACACCTGCGACTATGCCGGCAGACTCCTCACCTTTCAAGAGCTACATGAGCTTTAAAAAGCCAGATCTAACCTCTGGTCCTACACCTAACGTCAAAGAACGCCTCCAATTCTACGTGCCCTCCCACAAAACCTATTCTCAGATAGCACGGAGGTCTAATTAGCGCTGAACACCGAGTTGGAAGAATGCTTTACTACCTTGGTTCAATTCGTCTTCCACTAGGGAGAACAGAAAGACACCTACCAGACAGTTTTCCCATCAGGAATGTGCATAGAACCCCCAGCTACCAGCACAAATAGCCTTTCACAGCTCACCTCCAACCAAGATCGCTAAATGGATAACCGTTCAGTCCTGAAGCGAAATTCGCGCATCCATTATGTTCGAGAAGATCCACGGGAGTTGCTCACGATTCTGCGATTCAACCGAATTCAAAACGCTCATATGGAGGTCCATCGCGTTGTCTTTCCGCATGAGGTGAGCCGTCCCTTCCCTCATCTTGTCCGCTTACAATGGCTTCACATCACCTCTACTAGTTCCAGATAAGCTAGAAGGACGTCCACGCCACTTTTGCATGGGTTATGGCGAGGCCAGATCAGTAGTAAATCTTAACGCTTTCCCAACCAGTTATTGCAAAACTAAGATTGTTTTACAGTTAGCCAGATCACGTCGTAAACGTTATTAAAGTGAACTACTCTGTAAGCGACCTACGTAATACATTCGTTCCATCACCATACTCTGCTTAACGTGTAGTTGAGGTCCACCTCACAGTCTAATGCGCCTAAAATGCGTGCCCATTTTCGATACTTGCGAGAAAAATTAGAGTGTATGTGGGTCAAGAGAGTCAAGCTTCCTCGGGTGGGGCCCTGGAGTTCCTTACGAACGCCTCCCAAATCATAGGTAAAGTGTAGCCTTGCCTAATTTTTACCTGATTAGCTTCTACTGAAAATAGTGAGGAGGCTTTTCACTTAAATCGAACATTAAGAATTCCAGAACAATGCAAGCACATACTTCGAAGTCGGGAGAGACGACAAACCCTCAGAGGCCGATTCTTCATATGTCCACTTTGCACTGGCTGCCACCCAAGCAATGAGAGAAAGAGGACGAAAGGCTGTCAAGCTTCCTATAACCCAGCCAACGGTTCCATTTTAGCTCAGTTCTTTTCCACTAGCTACTGAAAAACAAACACAGGCGGAGAAATTCTTATCTGCAAATATTCACAAGCATACAAGCCGGCGGGGGGAGAGGGCACTCGACTAGTCCCCATCGTTAAGGGGGCACGGCAGTGGCTCGAGTGGGACCTGCAGCTTTGCACGCCAGGAAGCACTGTCGGGGGGTCTCCACCTCCTCCTCGGTGGTTTTGTGCGGTTCCGTATGAAACCTAGGAATGGTGGTGGTGGTAGTGTCGGTGCCGGAGAGAGAGAGAGCAGCTGTTTTGTAAACTCCTTCCTCCTTCGATGACGGCGCCTTAGCGGAACTTCTCTCTCTTCCTCCTCTCAATCCTCTTACATCTGCAATCGTCACGGTGACAAACATGGCCACTACCGCCATGTGAGCGACTGAGAAACTGAAGAACAGATTGATTAAAAGGTTCTACCAACAATGACTGGTTATGTATTCAATGCATATCGCGGCAGTTTAATTATTTTTGCGGGATTGGAATATATTATGCGGAGAATGAGAAATACAACTCAACAGTGGTTGGAGAAAAGGAATGATGATAGGATGACTCCTCTGTTTTAAAAACGGATTCTGTTCAGCATAGTCACATTCCACACTGGCTGCAGAGCTAATTGCAAAACTTTGACTCACTTCGGAGTAAACTTACACATGCACACCTTAAAGTATCGAACCTGTCGAAAAACACGGAAACCACAAGAGATAACATTAATTTTGACGATTTTCCACAGCCCCATTTCGTTCAATGGAAAACTGGGACAATTATGAATAAGGAACAGTTCACATTGTGGAAACGACACCCAGTAGCATTCTTCGGTGACTTAGCAAAATACTTGGAAAAAATGCAAATCAATCGCAAAAAAAACGTGTCGAAAATCTAGATCCAGGGTAAATACAGAAAAGATTTACGTGATGTCGAACACAACGTCAAAATGGGGTAAATACTTGCCAGAGAGACGTCACGGATCTCAGCAAAATCCGCGCCTTTCACTGTCACCACGTCGATGATGGTGGTAGTACTGGAGGGGGGAGGGAGAGGAGTGCTCCTCGTCTGTGTTCACTGCGTCGTAGCTGGAAGGTAGACAGACAAACGGACATTCGGACAGATGATGTAGCTGGAGGAGAGATAAGAAAGGATAGGTCAACAAACTCTACCGTCGCTTCTGCATTGCGGTGAAAAGGGACACCCTCTGCAGCGTAAGGAGAAGGTGGTCTTCTTAATTTTGCATCCTCTGAGATCAAAACGAGAGAGACATAAGATCGGAGTGAGAACATTCGAACTAATCTATACGGGATCAGTGACCTTTTCCGGGTATTTCCTAACCGAAGAGGACTATTTGGTTGAGGCCTAGTGGTTTCAAAGAATCGCATTAATCGTGGATAAGCTGGGTCTCCGAATCGCACTTTTATCCTACAAAAAATCCTAATCAGCAATCGGTGAAAAGGATAAAAGAAACAAGAGGAGAAGAAACTAAGCAGTGTCACACAAAACCTACCCAACGCATTTCACCTCATAAAATAGCTGCAATTAGTCGACATTCCCTTCCCAATGAGACAAAATTTAGAGATTTCAACCCCTACTAAATATTCTGCCTTTAAAAATAGAAAAAAACATAGTCCAGACCCCATTCATTTCTACCTCACCTCCAAATTCCATCTGTCTGTTCTACTTTGCATGTGATTGTCCAATGACAAAGTCCAGAAGAGGTGATAATATTCACATGAAGGTTGAAGAAGTATGTTGGTCTTTTTCTCAGATTATTTCACCCCATAACTCGGCGTATTAAAGCACAGAAGTGTCTTCCTCGAATGCTTTTTCAAAATCAGTTCATCTCTATGGATGAGGAACTCATACGGCTAAGATGAATAATACCATTTTCCAAAGGCTAACTGTAATGGTTTCCGTTTTGACATAAAAAGGCTTGCCGCTTCTGCATAAGGACTGAATGTCAAAACAATGGTTACATCACCATCGCCGTCCGAACCTGCGGCAAAAGCACTTCTCGCATGATTAGTCAAAATGGGCTCTTTGAAAAGCTTTCACAAGGTACGATTAAATCACGTTTCTCTCCGAAAACCCATCGAGACGCAAGAATGTAGGGCTGGAAAGAATAAACACGACTTGTGCAAAACTACCAGAAAGTCTAGCGTTAAGAAACTCGTCTATTCAAGTACATTTATAGCAGAATAAATAGTGCATTCTGGCCTGCGGCACTACATACAAATGAACCAAAGTGGCCTCTGGAGGAAGCAATGTCGCAAACCACCGCATGAAGCACACGGTATGCAAGTTCTGAAGGATTGGCTTAAAGTTAATCAATTGAAACAAAATAAAAAATGGCAATTTAAAAATTAGTAGAATAACATCATTAAAAAATTATATCCTTTAGAATATTTACTTAAAAATAACCAGTAAATGACTTAGATCCGATGCAATATTATTTATTCACACAATTAGAGATGTCAATGAATGGGCAATTAACATACAGCATAAATTGGTTGGTGATGCTGCTTGTTATTTTGGCTGTTGCTAAATTGCAAATTACAATGGTTTAGTCTTGAGATGCTTATTTTAACAACCCACTCCACTCATTTGTCTCAAGCTGTCTTTATGACTGTCGCAAAACAGGAAATAACGGAAAAAACTGAAAGCACAGGATTCACTGCAGATTGTTTAAAGAGCTTTTTGCTGATTTTGGATATTGGTTTCTAAGTTTTGTTGACGCTAAGGAGTACTCGCTAATAATCAGTCGCGTAAGATTCGCCCAGTCGGAATTCCTGTTACCGCAGCATATTTCTCATCACATATCCTGATTTAGCGACTGTACGAGCGCTTTTGTAAAAATTTGATGTAACAATGCAGATAAGATAAATGTGTTCCTTTCTGCGACTTGTCAATTAACAGTCACCGCTTCGAGGTTGATACACATCCAAGAATAGGAGGTGTCTTCCATTTTGATGGTAGGCCGACCGTGCTTAAGGACTATCTCTTTTGAGTTTGCAGTAGTGATGCTGTTTTTGGGCATATTAGAGCTGAAGTGCTCAAAGTTTGAGGGTAAAAGAAGTCTTGCAGTGGTTATTAGGCTGTTAAGGTAATTTCAGAGAGGAATCAGATAAACTAGCAAATACTACAAACTGTTATATGATGATGCGATGCACTCCAACCTAGATTTGGTTTTAAAACTAATTTTGCCTTAAAATTTGAGGCACGATTAGGCCCACATATCCTTTGGATGAAAGTTTGGCCGGATGCATAACAGTCAGATGCTCAAGGCAGAGAACCTTCCAAATACAAAAAGCAGTATTGTCTCGATAACGCATTGGGTAGAAAAAATACATGTTACTAAACTGCAATAGAGCAAAAAAGCTCTTTTAGAAAGAATATTTTGAAATCAGCAACTAGATGCCTATGAGTTTACACTTCCGGTGAGCTTTTCAGTGTTCTTTGAGTTGTGCTCACGACGGTGGCCTAATGATTGCCATCAAACAAAATCATCTGAATGAATGCGCTGATCTGCTGATTTCAAAAAGTATTTGCACAGGTGCAAGTTTTGATGACTTCTCCCTTGGTTTTGCGAAATTAGGTCTATTATTCTTTTAGAGATATTTAGATACCGTCAAAAGGCAATGCAATGCATTATTGACGGAAATCTGCATTAAATTCCCTTTATTGGCATACAAAGGAAAAGAATTTTAGTTTAAAATTGTTAGGATTTGTTTAAAAATCATTTGTGGGTTCTAGAATCTGTGTCAACTACCCCTGTGAAGAGCGGCGTGAGAGAGGGGCTGGGGTAGGAGCTGCTGAGTAGCGGATGTGTGGTGGTCGGGGTCAGTTAAGAGTTACCTGAGACTGTGGGTCACCGAGGTGCAGGAGACTTTCTGGACTAAGGTAATGTATAATATCTGTTCTATGAGGCCTAATTTCTGCAGTGGTTCCTAATGTATGACCAATGGAATTACCAGTATTTCGCCATCCGAATTAATTCCGTGATCTTGCCCAACCCCACCCTCTAGTCGACCTCATGTTAAACATTTTCCAAGGTTGCCTTCATACTTGCTATAGCTAAGATACAATAAGGAGAATGCAGGAGGAATTGCATCTTACAACTGGTTGCATGCAAGATGCAACCATACCCTTACACATGGAGGGAAAATGTGAGAAGCGCAATGCTCTCCTCGTAACACGTTTCGCCAAGTCACGTCGCATCACACTACATCGTCTTTCCCCACAGCTTGGAACAGCGCAGCACAGCATAGCAGAATGAAGCAGAGCACTGTACAAGAAACCGTATGGTTTCTCTCCATTCCACTGCATTGCTGATGTTCGTTAGCCTTTTAATCATACAAACTGCCCATTATATTGCTATCGGGATATAGGATATAGTTTTAAGTTTCACTGCTACTGCATCGTTTGGGTAAGCTGCTATTTTAAGCAGTATCACTCTTCTGTATTAGCGCTACACGCAAGTACACTTGAATGGATATGCATTTGAACATAGTCTATGCGTACACAGGAGCAAAATCACTGCTCTAAGTGCAAGTGAATCAAAAAATAATAAAAGCGAAGTCATTTATTCGCATAAAGGGAAACGATCACGAAAGTTTGCATAAGAACATTGTAAAAGTGCAGCAATAAAAATTAAATGCCTTAAATGCAGTGTATATATTGTTTTAGCTGCCATCACTGTTCTTACTACCTCAAAATTACTTCCCTTTTTCTGTTGTCATTTACAAATACAATACTGATAACGCTTTCCAAGGTCACTGCGCGTTCGCATGGTCAAGATGGCCGCGGTCACGGCTCCTCCTTCGTACTTGATTGCTTTGATGTAGATCTGTCCATATCAGTGACAAATGAGGGCCATCGGATTTTTATTGACCAATGCTTCCTACCGCTCTGGATGGTAAAGATGGATCGCTTGTACATTTATGTACGCTTTGATGGGTTAGTGCAGATTTTATCTGTGCATGCCAGCTGAACCGGGCCTTCAATATATAAGGTACAAACTTACAAAAGGTGTTTAAGGTGTATCATTTGGTCGAGTTTTATTTCTGTCTCTTTTCTATGTTCTTACATTTCTTAATATCGCCTTTGTGGTGCCTTCACGTATTGAGAAGGCCCGTTTTATTCGTTTTATTTTTGGGAAGGTGATGTTTGTCATCTGTTCTGATACTTAGGAAGTGACTAAACTTGCTGAGCGCAAAAATTCTACGACTGGTCTACCGGGTGGCTTTGAACTACCTCAGGACGAATGCTCCGTCAGCAAGAAGTGGTGTCTGCGTCATTTTCCCGCTGATCATTTACTGGATGTTGTCTGCTCTTCGGAACTGGGACTTCGCTCTTCATAGGCGAGTGTTTATTACATTTAGGGTCTTGGTCCTCGTTTTCAACAAGGCTGTTCCTCCAAGAAACTGCTTCCGCGCCCCTCGTCTTTTCGGCTTGATTGTCATATCATATGGATGTGACGTATTCCTTAGCGGTTTGTGATAGCTGAGGTCGAACCAACTCATGGGTTGCGCAGATTGTTTATGTTCAAGTGGTGAAATTGTTAATTGTGTTTTCGGCTTTTTGAGCAGGAATCAAGAAGGCCAAAACAGATAGCTGCAATTGGTGTCATCATTGTAAATGCAATGACTGGTGCGTCGTGATCGAATGCTCTGTCAGATGGGCCTTTGCTGCGCATGTACCAAACTGTTTCTACAGCTGCCATATTGAGTGTCGCCTTTCGTTTTCCTTGATAGGTTTACACTAGAACTCAGGTCCTTTTCTCTGAATGATTCGTTTACTTGACCTCATTACTACTGCTTACTCGTCGTCGAATATGCGCAAATAGATCACCTTGAAATCATTTAATGGGTTGTGTTGAGTTCACCTCCACAATGATTGAATCTTCGGCTTCGCGGCTGTTTGACTGGATGTTGTTTCGCTAGCCTGATTCAGAACCTCGGCCCTTTAGTTGCTGTGCTTCGAATTCCTCTTACAAGCCACCCGCTGCGTCAGTAGAGGATTGGTCTGGATGAGCTTTGATTCTTTGCAGGAGATTATTTTGCGTCACCTCATGAAGCTCTTCTTCAGTGTTTCACGCTTGAAGGTTACAATTCAAGTACTAATGGAGAGAGGTTGTAGAGACTTTGATGGAAGTGGTGCCATTACTATCCATTGAAAGATCATCTGCGATTCGTTCTTGAAATGCATTTTAACAACTGATAGGGGAGTTGATGATTGCTCGATATTTTTACAGCATATGAAAGCGGGTCTACTGTTCTTGAGGCGGAAGTATGGTGATTGTAGTGATGCCATCGGAATAATGTGCTCAGGTCCCTTTTGGTTGTAGGCGGTCTTTTTAATCCATCCTTTAAATCAGGGGCAGTGCCACCGACAAGCCTCCGCTTCAGATTTTGACACAGGTGTTCAATTTATTTCCCCCTTCCCTGGCCCACGCCCCGACCCCTTAGTCCTCATATCGTCTTGTCTTATCATGGATCCGTATGACGGCTATATCGATACATAAGATACATTTGTAGTGCACTAGTCATTCCTTCATTCTTCATATCAGGCCGCGGTAAGGGATTGCGAGGTGGCCATAGAAAGCGAGGCGAGTCTTCTAGAACCCACCTCAAGACAAGACGCAGGTCATTTTCAGCCCTACAGCCGGCCATCTGCAAAACTCGCAGCTAGCAGGAATATATTACCTTGACGATGTCTTCTGCAAAGCTTTGGAATCGGTAAATGGTAAGTTTGTTGCTTTTCTACTAGCCCACTAATATGTTATTTATTTACTTTTTGCTTAGTTATTTCCTTAAATATTCATTTATATTTGTGTATCTCTGCCTCCAGGCATTTACTCGTCTCATCCTTATTTCCCAACTCCATCTTCCGCCCGACACGTGTGAGCAGGCAAATGCTAGACGATGGAGTGAGGAGGCCTGGCGACAAAGGCTTAGGTAAAAATGGAGGCTCGAGAGGAAATGGGTTATTGAGCTAAAGTTCTGGACGCCCAATTCTCAAAGTGATGAAAATTAGATAGCTGTAAAGAAACTGAGGCAGATGTGTAGAGATCTACGATATTGGAGGCTGGAAGTGGGAATTTGGAGAGGAATTGAATCTGTTTTGTGGAGAAGTGGGTCCTAGGGCGATAGCACTTAGAAACCTGGTTTAAGACTGAGGTACATAGTTGGGTAATTTGGCTTTAGAGTGATGGGGATCGGAAAACTGGAAGAAAATGGGGTAGCTGATCGGGCACTTAGGGTGTCTCGACGGCAACTAGACTTTTGGAGGGGGGATGAGGCTGGTTTTCGGAGTAGTAGGTTCTAGGGTGTTGGAAACTAGATAACTATGAGTGACTGAGGCGGGTATGTAGGGGTGAAGGTTCTAGGTCGAGCTGTAAACTGGAAAGAATTGAGGTAGATTGGAAGAGGTTTCGATTCTGGTGTGATATGAAATAGATGTTTGTGGAGAAACGGGTAGATAGATGAATAATAAGGTTCTAAGGTGTTTGAAACTCGAAATCTTGAAGGCAGAAAGGTGGATGATTAGGTTTGGCAGTGGTGAAACCTGGGCAACAGAAAGGAACTAAGGTAGGCCGAAATACGGATTATGGAGCAATAGGAATTAGGATCTGAAGGCAGTGCGGCAAATAGGCAAAGAAATCAAGACCTTGTGTAGTGTGAATTGGGAGACCTGAAGGGACTGGGGTAGACAGGTATAGATTCAGATTCAGTAGTGATAACAAATGGAAGAGTAGAAAGAGTAGAAGCAACTGGTGTAGGCAGTTAGAGCCGAGATAGATATATGGAGAATTGGGTTCTGGAGTGATGAAAATTGGATAACTGGAAAAGAGGTCCCGGAGTGTGAGGAACTAGTTGGTTGGAGATGGGCTGTTGTCGCTAGAAAAGTAGGATGTGAAATGTTGGGATCTAGGTTACTGGACAGAAAGAGGCGAATAAGTGTGAAATACGGTCGAGAGTGATTTGGATGAGCTACTTGTGGAGCTCTTGTAGATGTAGACACGTGGGTAATCAGGACCTAGAGTGATGGAGAGTAGGCAAGAAAGTAATGAGGCGGAGAGGCAGAGAGATAAATCATGTGGTGTTCGTGTGGTCAACGTGTGATAGGAGCTATAAAATAGGGTGAAAGTGGGTTAAATAGGCAGAGTTGGAAGTGTTTGATATTTGGAGGGAAGCCGAAGTAAGCGCACCTAGCTTTAGGCCGCGGATTGATTGGAACTAGAAATCAGAGCGGGGTTGAGGCTGGAATTCGAGTAGGTGTGTTTAGAGACGGGTTCAGGCGTGGTAGAAAATAGATATTTCAAAGAAGCAGTCGGATGGAGAATCAGGTTCTGCAGTGGTAGGAATTAAATACCTTGAGAGGTGCTCTTGTGGATAGTTGAAGAACTATGTCGCGGAGTGATGGCAACTGGGAAACCGGGTGTAATTAAGGCAGGTACGTGGGGAATTGAGTTCTGGGGCGGTGGGAAGTACAAAACGGTAGGAGGAACTGAAGCAGATTGGGGAATTAGGGTTTGAAATGATAGAAATGTAAAAACTAGGGAGTGACTACCGTGAGTAGGAGGGGTTTTGAATGGCGGGAACGGGATTGAGGCGGATAGGTGCGGAGTTGCGGTTGTGGTAGGGTAGGAAAGAACAAGGCCCCAGCAGGGGTCATGTTGCTCACTTTACTTTGTTCATTCTCAAGTGTGGCCGCTGCATATAATTCTTCATTTACCTTTTTCTGTTTAGTAAAGCGATATGCGGGGTGTGGCCTCACCCTCGGCGCCGCATGGAATACTTGATTCACCAATGGCTGTCAGTCTGATGCTTCCACGCAGTGAGTGCCGTTTCATTTTATTACTGCTGTGAGCAGTGTTGAAGTGGGGTTTTTTGTTTGCAGTGAGAAAAGTGGAAGTGGTTTATTGTGCCCCACAACCCTGACCTGCCTGAAGGTGTTAGGAATGTGTGAAATACATTAGAAGTTGATTCTAAGGGTCCCTTCTACTGCGAATTCCCCACTTTGTGTTGGAGTAAGCAGTCCATACTGCACGATATCTTCGCTAGAAGTTATGTGCTTATCAAGAATACCATCATTACTGGTGCAAATAAACATGAATGAGTAGGAAGATGCAAACCTCATAATTTTACGGAATGTGTTTATCGGAGAGATTTGTGTCTAGAGAAGACGCTCCTGCATCAACATTCTGTAATGTTGGTCCATTTTTACCATCACTTGCAGACCTCTAACCTTGATGCCATCGCAGATGAGTTCACTTTGAACACCCCTAGAGTGGGCGCTTCCTGTCCCCAAAAGTAGCCCTCTCTCCCTTGTTTATTTGTAGCTTTCAGCTCTGCGATGTAAAGAAATTATGTCCTCATGCTATTGTCTTTTGTCTCCTTTGGTTGTGATTCACTGGAACTCAGGTCCCGTTCACTGAGTCATTCTTTTATTTGACCTCAATACCACTGACTCGTAAAATATGCGAAAATAGATCGTCTTGAAGTCATTTACTTGGAAGTGGTGAGTGCGCCCCTGTAAAAATTGAATGGGCTTTGATTCTTTACAGGTTATTTTGCATCATCTCATGAATCTCGCGTTCGGCATTTCGTACTTGAAGGCCTTTCCCACCGCTGTCTTTCCTGCTTTCCGACGGCTCACATTAGGTCAGATATTCAACGAGGGAATAGTTTTTATTAACTCTGCAATGCTTGTTGAATTGCAAAAATGTTGACTCGAAAGCTTTGTTAAAATATCTTTTGAGGACATTTTCTTAGGCGTAGCGTTCTGTTTGTGATATTGGATTTTCCATAAAAGAATGTGGTCTTCAACCGAGGGAAATTGTGCTTAAACGTGTAAATCCTCATTACAGACGCACGGATTTCCTTTTTGAGTGAATTTATTCCTCGAGTTGGGGTGAAAATGTCTACCTTGACTAAATTACTAAAAAGCTGGTACTCAATCCAGGAGCAGCGTATGGTCTAAGTCTCGAAACCGTGGTGATTAGGTGGGACATTAGACTGTTATTAACCAGTGTTAAACTGTTTGTACGGTTTTCGGATTCAAAGCATTCGTGGTTTTATGCAGTCCCTTTCCTCCGCAGCTCAATGATCCCTTTGTAATTGAAGAATGCGATCTATATCCGTTAAGAAGTAGTCAAACCCCTCAATAGGGATGGATTTTACTGAAACTGAGTGATTGACGAGGCATCAAGACTTCTTACCTGAAGCTTGTGATGCGGTGGTTTTCTGCACGTGCTTGCTCTTTTAAGCTACCCTAGGTTTTCATACTTCATTTTTCTGTCAAACTAGGGCATTCACTGTCACAACTCCATTCCATGCGTTGCAGTTATTTTAATTGGAAAGTTTGGCGTATTATCCTTTCAGTTGACTACATTATTGCTGCTTCTACTTTAACAACAGTTGACCTGTTTTGTAAATGCCTTCGTGTTCTTTCAATGTACAGTAAAGTGGCAGATTTATCTGTAATTAGTCGTTGGTGCGATTTACTTCGTCAAATTGGTGGATTCGGGTTCTCGGTCATTTGTGATAAGAAATTTTATTAATCACCACACCTTGCTTTATGCATACATGGCATACTCTGCACTCCACTAGTGTTTGTTGTCATTGGATTGCTCCTTGTCTGGCACTGTTCTGCATTATTTTTGCATCATAGTGGTTCTTTTGCGCAGCTGGTTGTAGAGTGTAGACTCCCAGTGTTTTCTGTCTTCCCTTGAGGAACATTTGCTCTTAGCGTTGATCCCATGAGGTATTTATCATCGCGACCCTGATATTTGAATGGCGAGTGTGCCTTGGAGGCACTCACGATGTCATGGCATGATCTGTGCACCTATCTTATTCGCAGTAGCTCGGCAACTACTAGGTAATTGTGGGTTCCAGGGCCCTCGTTGCCTGCCCGGGGTCACGGCTCCATGGACAGAGGTACAACGTGTTTTTTCGCTCGTAATTTAGTCGTAGTTGTGTGGCAACTGCTGGATTATCACGAGTTTTGGAGAATTTGGCACCTTCCCTTGGCCTCGGCAATACGATCAACACGTAGGGGTGCGTTCCACCAGCTCGGATCATGGCAATTATTGGCTTGTTGACTTTGCGCGCATATACATATTAGTATGTAAAGATGGGATGCATTTTCAGTGTATCAATGCGTAATTAAGTCTACCCTTCTGGACATCATGGTGGTAAAGGCTGATATGGAGAGAAAGCGGGAAGTACTGTGTTTCATTTTACACCCCACTAGTGCCTCAATGGTTGCTTTTTTGAGTCATTGTTTCCTTAGGGCCGGTGGTGTTGCTAATAACCTTGTCAACAAATGCTGAGCGGGAGGTGGAACCAGTTAATTTCGGCCTTCTGTTTACCATTCCCTCGATACTGGAATTTATTCCCTCAAAAATTATTCTGGTTTTCTTCAGCGCATATGTGAGGCAGCTCACCATTTAATTCTACTTTTGGAACCCATGGCGTCAAATGCTTCTTCATGGAGAAAGGTGGGAATAGCGGAGCTTGTCTTTCACCCCACTATTTTTAATGTGTCGTCATTTTACCTGAACTCTCTCCTCGGTGGATGCGTAAGGCAGTGCTTCCTTCACGTATGCGGCAGTAAAGTACGTATTCTGAGATGTTTCCTTCAGCCGTTTAGTCTAAATTCCGCATTGCTTCCTTACAGCAGTGCTTTATTTTTAATTCAGAGTCGTGATGTATTTAGCTGGACATGGATTCCTCTATACCTTCAAGGCAATGGCGTTTGACTGCTAAACAGAATATAAAACTGGAAGTTTTCTATTCCATTTCTTCAGTGTTACAACCGAGAGGCACATGTAAGGCAGTTCCCTTGAAAATCCTCAAGGCAAAGTCCGGGTAGGTTAAGCAAAAGTGAAGATGGGAGCTACTTTTTGCAGCCTTGTCCCTGTTAAATTCCCTTAACATAAGAAACTATTTGTCTGTAATATTAGCTCATTGCTGCAAGTGTCTTGTAGATATTGCCGCAAAACCAACCCTTTTGCAGGATGAATTATTGCCGTGATATGTTGTGGCTGTGTGTGAATGGATCCAGTGACTGTTGAATTACTTTCCTATTATTTTCAAAAGTGTTGGCACATCTGCACCGAACGTAGCATCGTACTTCAAGGAGCCAGGGACTGCTGATGCCTACCTTATTGGGCAGACGGTGGAGGTAAATAGCGACTCTCTGTGCAGTGGGTGCGTGGCATACGACACAGGTCAAACCCAGCAGAGCTACCTTGTTTGAGGCAACTTGCAATTCACCTTCCGGAGATTGCGACGTGCTTGAACGTGATTTCCTTTTTATGTGTTGATGTAGTAAATGACACTAGTAATATATTTATCATATTCATTACTGTCTTCGCAATTAGTTGTAGTGCATTCCGTCTTGTTTAAAGATGTTGAGCATGCAAATTCTCGAGTGCATATATTTTGGTGCCCATTATTCCCCTGGATCTATACCACCAATAAGGACTGTAGTTACCTCCAATCGTAAGGATTTATAGATGAGTGTGGTTATCCAGTTTACTGGTGGGAATTTGTAGAGTAGATCCCAGTGTTCCTTGAATGTGCGCCAGCCACTCTTACTCTCCTCTGCGTTCCCCTCATACCTTGAGGCTCTGATATTAAGACAGGGCACTTAAGATATTCATTGACTATATTTCGGGCTTGTCCGCCCTGCTAACCGAATTCTACTGTCGCAAGTTCCACACCGCAGTGTTCCATAATCACACCTCGATGAATGGGCCTGAGACAACGGTTGGGTTTGTACTTGACCGGTAGTAAACATCTCTTATATTATGCAAAGATAAGAATAAAAAGGCAAGCATGTGGTTTTGATTCGTTTGTCGAAGCTCTTTTGCAATGCTCATGCATAAGATTTCCGCTTTGACATCAACAAGAACTTTTGCATTGTGGATTAAATTATCGGGCAATTAATGCCAATAAAAAGCCAAATGTGGCACGAAATAGGGATTTTTAGATTGGTCTTATTAAATAGAGCCTAAGTAAAGACATTAAAAGCAAATGAGTTTCTGAGAACTGACAAAAAATTTCCAGGGTGACGGAAAGGTGTTATTGACACTGTCAAACTGGCAAATTATTTGTTAGAACACTTCCATAAGGACTTTGCAGTGCTTGCAAAGCCTAATAACAATAACCAGTGATGGCTTGGGACCATTTTACTTAATAATTGTTGAAGGCAAAAAGTTCAACACCAAAATATCTAAATAAATTGATTAAATTTCAATATACTCGACAAATGACAAAGCTGACATCAATCCATTCCAAAATGCAAAAAAATGACACTTTGTCAAATTGCAAGTAATATTTTTACTTGTGTGCTGATAAAACACCATGTAAATGCAGGTGTATGATACTGTCAGGCAAAGTCGAAACAATTTTGCATGCGCGGTGTTGGGAATGCCATATGTGCGTCATGGTAATAAATTGGAGTGAAGCGATTAAAGACGCGAAAAGATATCACAGGTTAATTATTTTTGAGTCACTTTTCTATTGTTAATTTTGATGTATTTTTACTTTCGTATGCATGCCCCAAAGTTGCACTTTTGACACTTTTTGTGTCACATTGTAAATTCAAAATAAATAAGGCCAACCTTTGGTCTGAAAAATATTAACATTCCCGAAAAAGTATGTTGAAAAATATTTATATGGCTCTAGTGCTGGACCTTGAGACTTAAGCCAAAGTTAGGTAGACCACAAAGAAGCCTCTATACAATAAACCTCCCTGTTGTATTTTCTAGAATTCTGGAATTTCGTGACTAGTTGGCCTGCTCTACTTTTAACATCTTCCTGGTTGACATCACGTGTGGGTGCACTTCAATCACTGTAAGGAGGTGAGAGGGGGATCAGCCCTCCTCTTTGGCATGCCTGACGGTACTATATGCTATTAGAGTTGCATATGCCGTATGCTCCACTCTGCCTCCATGCCAAGATGCATCGAAAAGTCAGTCAACAGCAGAAATAGCTATGATCAATCTCACAGGTACCGGCTAATACCCATTTTTGTCCTGTCTCCGCCCCTTAGTTACAACGCTCTTGTATAGAAATGGTCACAATTGACTACGTGGTTTCATAAATATTAAAGTTAAGCTAGTCAGGCCGTATGTTCATGAGCTTGGCTGAAATTCCAATGAACACATAAGATGAGCATAAAAGTAATTAAACTAAGGGGCTGGTATGCAATAGGTGCATCGACGATAGACGTCGCTGCAGCAGAAAAGTCCGCCGTAGAATATGTTTGTACAAAACACTGGACTAAGCCGTCCCCCTCCCTGGAGGTGACGGGTGTGATTCAGGTAAAATAGATTTGCCACAAGATTGCTTGAATAGTTTTATCATTAACAGTATGGAAACGGAAAATACTTTGAAGATCTCTTGTAAATAGGTTAGTGTTTTGTGCCTCGTAGGTCTAAGCCGGAGTTGCCAAAACAAAGTCAAACTGCTTCCAAAGGTAGTGATGATTTTAAAAAAATGTTGCTAGCCATGCCATCTTCATTTAGGATGAATTGAAACACTTGTGTAGGGCTCAAAATTAGAACATTTGCTTATAGTGGCATATCCGACCTGAGTTTCTCTAACGTTGTCAGGCCACACAGCGAAGTGTCTCGTACAGTTGAGATACCCACGGGTGCGTCAAACTGTCTACATCTGGCGCAGGATTATTTGCCATTACGAGGTGTCAACTTAGTTGCTTGAATGTGCTAGGCCAGATGTTGAGTCGATTTGATACTCGATTCGCTCCATTAAATATGGTAACCGTAGAGGGCTATTTTATACAGTTTTGTCCATGTGAATGTTCTTTGAATTCCGCATGCTTCGCATTTAGGCTGAGGGATTACTTTAATTCCTGGGTAAGTTATGGAAGTTATTATAACAGCACCGAAACATTTCTTCTGGTAGCTATAGAGCTTACCTATGGAAGGAAGGAAATAATGATGACTTTATTTCATCATCAATAATCACTGATCACTTGCGAATCCGAGCCTTTAGATTAAACGAAAAGAAAATATTTCGTTCAGTTCTGGTAAAGAGGTGAGAAAATGACGTTTTCGTCACCCTTGGCAAGTTCCTTCCTACCGAGTTCGTAGACGTCAAGTTAACACCTGATTTGTTTTTGAAACATTCCAGCAATTCCACTGTCCTTAAAAAACACTGCTAGATATTTGCAGCTCATATTATTCAATGCTAGGAATAGAATTTATTCGGATCCAGGCATGTAAAAGGTATCTACGCTGAAACCATAAAGACGCGGTTAATGTAGCCCCAAGAAAACCAGCGTAAATTTGATTTTAACTTGAGATATTTTACATAAAATAAAAGCAACTAAATTTTACTATTACTACAAGTTACCGTCGATTCCTTACATTCACTGAGGAGTTTTGCGCGCAATCGTGTTTACTCTACAAAATGGCATAATACTCTGCTGTATTATCTCACCACACAGTGTGGTTGATTGTCGTGAAAATGCAGCAATCATCCAAGACATACGATTCATCCGTGCCCATGCTTCAATTTTTTTTTGCGTTGAGATCAAGACTTGGTGCATAACTTGGGACGACTACTCACTAAGTGGTAGTAGACGCTGACTCTCAGCATTTGGCGAATTCAAACAGCACGGTCATTTTGTCACCTCGTGCAAGATTAAAATACAATATGAAGAAAGAAGTGTTAAACTTTATGTGGCATACTCTCTTTAATGGCAATGGAGAAGTGCGATAAGCATTTGACTAATGCGTCTAGTTGGATGGCGGTCTCCAACGTGCAGCACTTGATTGAAACTCTGTTTCGAACTGTTAGTTGCCGAACAGCGTAGAACTGAGCACTTTTATTAACTCTCACCTCACTTGTTGATACCATCACATAATGGTACTTTGCACCACATCGTTAGCTGGCTGTTGTCAGACAATCGCCAGCATTCTTATCAAACAGCCAACTATATGAACAGATGCCCGATTGCCTAATTAGCTTCCCTCTACTCAATGCCTCTGATTAAACTAATTGTTTTAAATTTAGTGTAAAGCTAAGACGATCTCACTCGAAAATATTCTTGTCAAAATAACGGAACAATTTGTGCTCCCATAAAATGTCTCACGAGTACTCCGGTGAAGCGCAAGGAACCCTCGCTCAAGCGGTAAAGCACTCGGTAGCTTATAATAAATCAGCTGCATTTATCTCCTCCCCCTTAGTCTTCATTTCCTTTGATGGTGTTAAATGACTAAGTAGAGGCTTTTTGACCAGGGAAGGAAGATCAGGGAAGCCCCTACTCAGAACACGCCTCTTCCACCTCAACGATGGATGGCAACTGTTCCATCACGAGACCCACTGCTCACTGAACCTTTGCCAACGTAAGAGGTGCGTTCAAGAAAACACGTATTATATCGTCCCTCGTCCTTTTGAGCACCGTCTCCGATGATCTTCTTATGGGTTGTATTATATAATTAAGTGGTGATCAAACAGAAGGAAACGCCTTCGGGTAAACCTGTCATCAGCGGGTCGGGATTTAGCACTGATTCTGCATTCTGCGGAATATTGTCTTCATGTATGCAATGATGAAATTCACTATATTATGTTTCTCACTTCCTTATATCATAGTGCGCTTATTTTGGTACGTTAAACATATAACGACCCAACCTCGATGAATGCTTGAGTCGCCACTCAAAGAGAATGTAAAAACAGAGACGTATATGGAAAGGACTCACTGGGCATGGATCAGATTTTGAAACGGGTGGTGAGTAATTGAATGCAAGGCAGCCACTTAGCCTCCAGGGTAACAAAATTCAGCTGTAGTGGGGTTGAGGACAAAACGCGGTGTACCTCGTCTACTAGCCACGATGACTGCCTGCGACGAAGTCGAAGACAACAGAAGTAGGCCAATAATCCAATGCCCAATATTATCAAAAGTTTGCTGTAGAGAGACCGATTATCGTACCTCATGGTTGAGAGTAGCTGTAACTGCCTTCAAAACAAAGAGCTTTACTTCCATCCTATGGGCCGAAGTTAGGCATCAAATGAATGTGTTACCAAGGGAAAATCAGCCATCAGCCCTGATGTTCTACTGTTACGACATGAATGACCGTTGATGGATTTCCTCCTATTTGACCTAATTTATTTCTTTTTAAACAATTGCCTCACACATTTGCGATGCGCCAGCTCGGGTGAGAGATCAGTGATGCGCCATTTAGTTTCAAACAAAGGAAGTAGTAACCGTAAAGCCAACGCGTAGGAATGACTTAATATATAAATCAGCAGTACACTACAAATGCTACTGGCTCAACACAAGGACAAGGCGCGCCAATGAATAAGAGTGTTTGGGTGGTTGAACTGCAAAGACTAACAACTTATTCACCATCAAATACATATTGCTTTAGGGCCTTAAAAAAACAACTTGCAAATGCACAAAAAGACGTTACTTGACAGCTAGCGGCGTTTTTTCATGAAGCCACTGATGTAGGACCTGGTTTGAAAACATGGTCCTCCCTCCACCACTTTGCCCCAGCACAGGTATTTCACCAATCAGTTATGTGCGTGCAGATTAAAACATTATCTAGTTTTTAGCACCACCGCTCAAATGAACCCTTCAACACTTCCCTGCAGGAACGAAGTAAGCTCCGTTGCTACAGCGCCTGGCATGTTTCTATGTATTCAAAGAAAGCTGTGCAAACTTAGGTTAGATTGGCACTGGAATCAGACGATACACAGGTTCAAGCCTTGTGGATTTCCCCTCTACCAGCTGGATTTTTTTGTAACCTGATTA
>NW_020170381.1:43313-44338 GCF_000524195.1 Echinococcus granulosus | reverse complement strand
TCAGTAAAGCCAAAACAGTAATTGGAAGTATTTTTAATCTTCGTATCTGACCTTGGTTGAAATATCCCTATGTGCATCCCATTACTCAACCACTCCTCCACCTCCAGTCCTTCCTTCATTTCTTCCCATTACACTCGTCTTCACCGTAATCAGTGTGTATCGGTGAATGTGAAGCAGTGTACTACTACACCTTCACTTTGATAAAGCCTGCAACCCAAATGGCCTCCACCGACTGCTTTTCACACATCACGAATTGTTGAAAGTAGTGCAGTTGAATGAATGAAGTGCCCTTCTCAGTTGATTGGGTTTTAATATGATGATATGCGTACTGGTTCTGTGGTACCCTCCCCCTTCGCACTGGTAAATTACCATTTGCTCCTTTGGGGTGTGAGATGCTATTTTCGAAGTCGGCTCTTGCTTTCTTCATTCTGCATCACAGTCTTAATAGGCAGAATTGACCAACCCGAGTCTCACTCCGTGGCATCCTATGGGGCAGACTCCCAACACTAACCTCACCAAGTCCCGGCTCTGGCCTTGGAATCGTAGACGGAGTTGGATTTGGCTGATTCTATGCACAAAGCTTTAAAATATTTGCCACTACGTCCACTACCATGGATTGACAAGGCGGAATTTGAGCTCTGGTTTCCATACATGCTACGGCCTGAAACTGCTTGCTTTCGCTGACAGCCATTTCTTGACTGCTGCATATGTATTATAACATGAAGAGCTGCAGGCCTACTTTCCTTGGAGTTATTCTGCAGGGCCAGGTATGCCCGACTGATGGTAAACACAATTGCAAATTAAAGTACCAATGGGGTCAATGTGTGCTGTGGCATTGAGGCATCTATGGATCTTCATTGGGAAATCAGTCCATGTAATTGGAGACTGTACTTCAGCTCCTGCGTGCACCATCCCACCCATGGAAGAATTGATAACACATTTCAACAAGAAATGTTCTTTATTTTGAGGAGAGATTTAATGAGGCGAATACATGAAACTGTTCAACCGAGGGCATATATGAAGGA
>NW_020170381.1:41302-43213 GCF_000524195.1 Echinococcus granulosus | reverse complement strand
GCGAAGTTCGCTTTCAAGCCTTGTCCTGGTTTGCTCGACTATTATTGCTTTAAATAACGTAGCCTCAAGGCGTAAATTCCCGAAATAGACATATGCGCTATCGAAAACTGGTGCCGACAATTCCAATTTGACTTCCGGGCGCACGGCTTTTCTCACTTGCACAGAAATATCCAACTTTAGTTTCCCGACATCCATTTTACTCACGAACTAAAATGTTAGCATGAATGGTCTTTAAAATAAAAAGGCCAGATGAGCCGGTAAATCGACTTTAGGATGACTACATTGCCCTTAAAAATTGGTACTCAATGCGTGATAATTGTGGAAGCTTTCGTTAGCTTTACACTTAAGGAAATGCCTAGAATATCTGGCTTTGAATGTTTCGTGATGTGGGGATTTAGGTGTCCCGCTAGTGTGATGGTAACGTAATTCTGTAGGCTGCCAGTTTTAGAAGGAGGAGAAAGAAAAGGAGATAAGATTACTATGATAAAGTGTGGAACACTCACCGATTCGGGTGGAGATAATGTCATCCGAGTTGCATTGATACAAACACGGAGGGTATAAACGACCTCTCCATTGACCAAAGCCTCGTGAAATGCGAAGGGACACGAGCGAACGAGGCTTTCAACAGCTTCAACTTGGGTTTTTTCAGTATGTGTAACTAAGTATTCCGGCGCGTCCACCAAAGCGCTATCAATTACGGACTCCATAGTGGAGCCTGTGCCAGTTGTGTCAACAAAAGGAAATTTGTAACTCACTATAAGCGAGAATGGCGACCGGCAGAAGCGTCACCAGTAGTATGATGCTACTGAACTGGAAGTACTGCATGTCAAAGTCCTATATTTCTGCTTTGCTTTATTGTCTCCAGCTTTTATATTTCTTTTGTGTCATGAGGCCGGTCTGACAGGTGGTAAATTGTTGATCCGAAGAGAATGGTTAAAGACTTGAAGGTCATAGCAGATGGCACCATAATCGCGCTTGTTGGCTCGGTTCCATGGCAAACCACGTGCAGTGCGTCTGAAAAGTGGGCATGCAGGCACGACCTACAGCGCAAGTAGTAGGGATAAAATGTTAAGAATTTTAATAAGAATAATAAAAATAAGTAAAAAAGGTAAGTGAAAAGTAAACATTGGGTTGGCGCCAATTGGACTTCGCAATAATTTAGAGGTATGCGAGAAAAGGAATGATGAATGGAAGTAGAAAAATGAGAGACATCCGGGTAAAGCATATAAAGGCAAGGCGGGGACACACACCATCTTAACCCCTCTGTTCTGAGTCTTCACATGCTCAGTCCACTGCAGCATGCGGTCTTCTTTCCCCCTCTGCTTAGACCATGGTATGCAGGGACAGAAAGGGGCCGGTTGTGTAGTTGCATCGGCTTTATTTATCATCATGGCCAATGTAATGTTTCCAGTCTCCTCCAACGTAGCAATAAGTCCAAGTAGTGTAAAAAGGAAAATTATTAAGGCAGAGGAAAATGTGGGAGCCACAACACAGACGTAATTCCATGCTCCAGACTGGAGGCACATTCCGCAGAGATTCAAGTGCTAGCATATCTTGACGCGTGGTTGAGGGGTAGACTATATCAACGCAATAGCTTTTGCTAATGGTTTTTTTGTATAATAACTTATTAATTAGTTCTTGAAATCGGCTAACTTTAAATAGCACTTGTGCTTAGAGCTTATGAATTTTGCAGTTTTAAGCACGAACTAAATTATTCGTATTAATGTGTCGTCAATCACACAGTCACACCTATTGTTGAATGCATCTTTGCAGACCGACTGGCAGCATAGACTTGCATAAGCCTTGTGCCATGGCTAACGTTCGAGATATCCGAATGAAGACGGAAGGCAGAGGTGCTCAGCAGCAGCGATCCCGACGATTTACTAACCACTACTTAACTACACACATCTC
>NW_020170381.1:35319-41202 GCF_000524195.1 Echinococcus granulosus | reverse complement strand
TATGTAAACTTGTATGGTACTGCTGTCCCGCTGCTGTTTCCATCTTCTCCCTTTCCTTTCCAAGGCGCTGTCAAAACACAACATTTGCCATTCCATTGCAAGGTAGCATGTGTCTGAAACGAAGATGTAAAGCTCTGACCATAACAAAGCACACAATATTAAAGGAAACTTAGCTATTTTTCTACCATTTGGGTTTCCTGTTTACATACGGTAAAATTACGAACTTAAAGCAAAATTTAATGTTTCAACAGGAAGCAATTCTCGTTTCGCCCATCTGCCTCCAGTTTCAAATCCCTGGCGGAAAAAATTCACTTGGTGTTAGTCTACCTTGTTGTTGTAAATGAGCCAATGCAGGCGGTAAACTGTGTATCCAGAATTGGGTTTTGTATCCATCTTGAAGATTGACGTTTTGTCACGATCACTAAGGTTATCCAGTCAGACCGTTTCCAATGTAGCAAAAATATATTATGTCGACGCATTTGCTTTCGTATCGACATTCCTTGTGATGCATTTAAAAGGACTCCAAAATCAACCTCAAATATTCCTGATACATAACTCTTATGGTAATGCAAGCTATGGTGACTTTGGCCTCATTGCTCGAAAAGGCCAACTGTCTTACGTGCGATAGTCATGATATTGTGCACAAAACTCCGGCAGATTTTGTTGTGTGCTCAGCTTATTTGATTAAAATAGCCCATTTAAGAGCTTTTAGTTACAGAAACTGTGATATAATTAAAGTGGAGGCATTATTTCTGCTTACACGTTCCTCCTCATATTTCTATTGTATTGAAGTTCGCAATGCGGGATATGCTTTAAAGAAAAGCACCGGTTTATTGCAACTACTACTAATTTTAAGCTATAATACCTCGGGCAAATTTGAGGTTTTATAATATATCCCCTTGGGATTCGAAGCCTGCAATCCTATCAGATCGCAGTGGGTGAAGAACTGCTCCCTAAAAGGGATGTACACTTTATTCCCTTAAGTTGCCTTTGATGGTGGCAAGACAAACAGTTTAGAAACTGAGAAGTTTGAAATGGTTAGATCAATTTAAAGTAACTGCATTTTCCCTTTTTTGCAGGGTAGCGATGAATGTTTGTTTATGCAGCCAATTTTTTGGAGCCAGTCCGCACTTCGTGGCAAAAAGGCATTTAAGTATACCTTATTGAGTTCTTGGATGAGATGTTAACTCACATACCATAAAAAGGATTAGGCAGCGAATAAAAAAACCCAAAAATCACACTGGTCTTTGGTTAATGAAAATCCTGGACATTGTATAACATTCCACACTTGTTACCGGGAAAAGTGGCTAATGTATAGGCAGTATGTTGACCGAAACCGAACGAATGGTCATAACTGATTCTAATTAGGTGGCAAGGCTTAGCGTTTGAAAACAACAGCCGACATTTGTAGGGCTGAAAAAGGCAACTCTGAAATGAGGACAGAGTTTTCACTTTTAAAATCACACTTTGTTTTTCTACGGACGACCCATTCATTCGCCAATGAGTACTTCTATGACACGGTGCGATTCAGTGCCAGAAGACCAGACTTACTTTGTGCATTTGTAGAGTGCGATGTTTAATGGATGGAAGCTCATATTTTCACTTCAGAAGAAGTTAGGACTAAACACTCAGTGGAAGGAACTTACACCTCACACTACAAAGCGTATTTGGTAGTCTATTAGTGAATAGACTTAAGCTGCAGGTAGGATGGGATAAAAGACTGCCTTATGCTTAGACTCGTCGTGCAACAGAATGGTGTGTTATAGTTTTGTTTTTTTGTCGAATGTGGGGCACAGATTATGGAAGAGATTAATAGACCCAAGGGACAAGTCTTCATTCCACACCCCAATTTCTGGCCATTCCTAGTGAGAAGATCATAAATTAGACGTGGGAAGGCTTCTTCTAAAGAAGCCTTTAAACCGCCATATTTAGCCTCTGACTCTTCTTTACATGTTAAACGTTACGGAAGAACACTTTGGCGAGTGTCTGTTCTTCGTGGTTGTTGGCGAGTTGACCTAAGCTGATGCAGCATTCCTTCAAATTGGTATCCGTCGGTATACTACATTTACAAGGTCGGAAACGGGGTCTACGAATCCGAAAGTGGGATGAATGGTACCCTCTGACATTGAAGTTAGAAACAAGGCATAAATCTTGCCATTTAATATCACATTTCCTTCGTCAAATGGATAATATTTTCCCTCGATTCCATCGGCGTACAAATTGATGGTTTCTCTGCCCTACCTTTGTATTCATTTGCTCGGTACGAGCAGGCCAGTTATATGAGGACATTTCTAATCTATTTCGACGTCCCTTCTGAAGTAAACGAGTTTAAAGCTGCAAGTGGCATGACGTATTTACAAGTAGGGAGACAAAATTGCTCACTCCGATAGCAATTGCAAGATTTGTTTTTAAAAATTGATTACCTTGAAAGTTGTGCATTCGGAGAAATTGCATTTTTGATGAAGTATTAATATGACACAAGCCTGGAATAGCTTCCATTGAAGCAGGCATTAATACTGGTTACTGCAAATAGCTGGACTTTTACATCAGTGATGCCACGTTCCCTTACGATGGCTTCTTCCTCGTGGACTCGCAAAGAACATCCGATGCCCTGCTGGAGCCGGATTTCCACCTTCGCCGCAAAAGCTGAAGGCCCTTGGGCTACTACAGTTCATTTGCTGGCAGCAGCAGAATACCCAAAATTGCTGGAAGTCAATGTGACTAGTGAGATTGCCCTTTGTACCTCTATTTGGCAGAAGACGCCGTTCAATTTGGCATCCATCTCCACGGATCGCATTGTGCTTTTCACGAGTATCCCATGTCTTCAGCCTCAAACGGAGGAGGAAGAGGAGGAGATGAAGCAGACGATCGATGTGATGGAAACGGAAGAGGAGACGGAGGAGGGTGAAGAAGACGGGATGGAATAGGGTAAGTCAGCGACAAACAAAGATCAGATTAGAGAAAACTTGGTTGCCGAATATCACTGCAATGAGGTGCGCTAGTACGATTGATTAGTTGAAGGATCAATTGAAGGAGTTAGGCTTAATAAAATACATCAATGTACCGCGGTAAGGGTGATATGTGCCACTGCTGTAATCGTGCGTGTAGCAGAAGATACATTTCCCCTCTTTTCGTGATGCATTTTTTGGTATTTCAGAGTTGTACTGCACACTTATTTTGTTTGCATCCACATTCAGTGCTCGGTGTCTGATCTCAGCTGCTCGAAGCACATTGTCCCACGCCTTATGCGAAGGACACAAACTGGAACACGGAACGTAAATGCTCCAGTGTTTGCTCTACGCCACGTGCCCTACCACTCACCAATTGCGTAAGTCAAAGTGTGCACCACAGGATGCAAGGCGTCATGATCTCACCACCGCCAATACAAAGCATACAGCCACCGGATGAGAAGGGGACATTTATTGAAATCGAATAGTCTCTCACAAGGCTGCTCATCACCCTCTAGTCATGTGGTGGGATACGTATTGAAGGCGTCTCCATAACCAGGTAATGTGTCTTGTGCGACAACACTGGTGACGTTCTGACCAGCGGTGTGACAATCTTCAGGGCTCTTAATGGTAGTACATGCATTCCGCTTTCTGAATCTTTTGATGGGCAGACACCACCTAATCACCTCATCAGTTAAGCTGTGGCTGATGAGTACCACAATGCACTTTTCACTGTTTCGATAGCATTCATTGTGTCGATTTGTAAAATATGGAAGGCAGGAAAAGGTGGGTTGCACAAATGTTGTAAAGAATTTGCAGGAAAACATAACATTTCGGAAGACCAATATATTTTGTGTGGTCCGTGTGACGTCCCAGCCATTCATTTACATGAGAGTTGAATGGAAGTATAATTGGGTGGTGTAATCTCGAAGTATCTTCCTTAAGTATGAAATCACATATAATTTATTTTGTGCTACAGCATCGGCGCCAGGTTCAAGAACCTTCGACTAAGAAGCTAAAGTTATATTTTCATCAATGATTTTCTACGTTTCCTGCAGTGTGCAACAGTTTGCTTCCTCATTTTAAAGTAGTTACTGTTCTCCGTAGATGACACGGCAATCTACACAACTCCGTGCTTTCCTTGTTAAACTAGCAACACCACTACAAGTGCGGTCTAAAATGTGTCAACTCTACATATCGTTTGAGAAGAATTTACAATGTACGATTGGTTAATTTGAAGCTGCATCCTCCACCTTGCGTTCGCCAGCGCCTTCAGTGGAAGACCTACGGAGTTACAGGTCAAGCTTAATACGCTTAAAGTGCTTACGTGTTTTTTAGGCCTGACTGAACCAGCTCATCTTCCCCATTACAGAATTGTATCCTAAAAGCAATAAACATAGATAAAGAAGTGAAGGGCAATGGCTCTCTGCGGCATGGGCATTGAACAGGCATGAAATACAATGTCTTAGGGGGCATTCACATAACATTTTGTAATGCTTAATGCTTTATTATATGGATCATGCATTAAAAGTCGTTCAACGTAACCAACAATTGCAAATTGTATATAAATTTACAGCAAGGATTTTTTGCTGCAAATTGCAGGTAAATGACGAAAAGCTTCATGTGTTACCACTAGTTTTGATACGAAGAGTGTATGAGTTGTGCGTTGACACGTCGGGTTTTCGAGCTACATGGGTGGTGCCACAACTTCAGCCTTCAGGGCCGAACAGATGGGTTGGTCACCGTTGCCACAGGCGTAGCATATCGCTGCTAACACACCGCTACCGTCAATTGTCACCAACTTTTCTGAGAAAGGAAGTGCTAGTTAGGGCTGTATTTCCAGGAATTGCTTCGTCCTATGAGATTTCTTAGACAACCTTTGACGTTTTTTCAGAAACCCAGGAATGTGGTCTCTTCTTATCGTTCGGTAAGCAAGTTGGTAGACTGATTTAATAGTGGTCATCACGGCAGTAATACCGGAGCACTGACATTCAACACATTGTAAGCAAAAACGTGACATTGAGATCCGCCCTTTGCTCATGACTCAGCAATACCACCATCAAAGGCGTGTGCGGATACCAAATGCTAGTGTAATTGATTCGCCGCCTTTAAAAAGGAGGTATTTTTGATAACTTACCTCTTCACAGCTTAGTGCCAGCTCACACAATCGTAAAAGCTATTCATAAGGCCAGCACAAGCTCTGGAATTTTTCTATCTGTTACTAATAAACTGTGCATCAAATATAATAAACACAACTCATGTGGGCTGGTTTGATGCTGCTGGTACAGGGGTCCCAAGGAATGTTAGCCAAGCAGTAACTAATCATGCAATGCCTTTTGCGAAATGCCAAACATGATTTTGTGTTAATTAGCTTAAAAAGATATAGCTAATAAGGACTGTTGAATAGGGAACTAAGCTGAATAGGGAAAGCGTGCACAATACAACATGAAAACCAGGCACAAAAATGGAAAGCCGTCCATATTGGAAAATACTACTAAATTTTACCGAATATTTGTTCATGAGAATGTTTTAAGGCATAGGAGAAAGATATGCAAAATATAAGTGCTAGTGAGGTAAAGCTTTGACATTGTGTGATTTTGCAATGCGGCCAACGTCGTCCGGTGTTTAATGGCAATACTGATTAGGAATACAAAGTTGTTGCTTAATGACAACTTTGCTTGATGCGTCAACATTCCAGCTGTCAATCACATCTTACCTTACCTACCTTCTTACGGCTATCTCTGTTAAGCCACAATCAATTAAGAGAGCTGGCTTTCGGTCCCTCTGTTATGTGCCGCATCTTGATACACAGAAGAGGTAAACGTCAGTCCTACTCTGCGGCATTCTGCGAGGCTCTCTCCCATCTCTAACTCCACCAGTTTTCAGTTCTGACTTTTGAGTTATAAATAGCGGTGTCATCTCTTATCTTCGGTCC
>NW_020170381.1:27990-35219 GCF_000524195.1 Echinococcus granulosus | reverse complement strand
CCCATCGGCTTCCCAACATCTCGAGAAATCCACACATCTAGGCTCTTTCCGATTCAAAAGAAAATGTATTTCTGTCCCCTTCCATCACATTAGTAATGATCAAGCATGAAATGCGAACAATGAATGACAAGACAGGATAAAGAGTAAATAATCAGGAAGTGAGAATGGTGAAGTAAAAGCAGAGTAGAACTTCAGTTACTTTCAACATGATCCGTGTCTATGCCCTGCTAGACATCCATCGTGAAGTTATATATTGACTTCATAAAACCGACTGTTCCCATGTCTACATGCCTTGATGCCGATCAGTCTATGCAGCTGTTTCCTCCTTCCTTAACAGAAAAAAATCTCATCTCCCTTTGTGCCACGCCGAGGCAATCGCCATGAAAATTATCCAAAGTGGTTTGGCGCGAGAAAGACATTTGTTTCTAATGATGCTGGAATGTACTCAATTTGTGGCGTCAAGAATGCACCTTGCCATGTTGAGCAGTTTTGTTTTGGATTGCCTTAATAATAAAATTTATGCAGTGGCACACCAACCCCACTCACATTTATCAACCACGTTTTAAATTCGTCTGGCCGTCAGGGGGAAACAGTCTGATAGTTCAATAATGTTTCTTGTAAGTTTACACAATCTTTATATTGTTTTCTAATTGCTCTACTGCTAATCTTTATTTGTATGTCGTCTCCTTTTCCTTTGAATTGTGCCAGTAGTGACCTGAAGAATAAAACCCGCATCATATCGGCGCAACCTCTGGTTTTACCTTGGATGCCCATTCGTGTAAGTCTGCATCACTTTAATTGCATGTATCGCCAATCCTTCCAGTGTGCATCTTCCTCTTTTCCTCATACACTATTTGCAATGAATTGAAAAAAAATGTTTTGGAATGCAATTTTAGCCGCATTCATGCAGTGTTTTCCACAAAATTATCTTGAATGCTCCACTTCCTCAGCAAAAATAGACCGAACATTCAAGTTCCACTAAATTTCCACAAGTGAATTTGGTCGAGTTTGGTGCCACCCTTGCTCACAATTGATAGTAGTGACATTTTATTTTCCTCGGTTATTGTTAGTTACACAACGGTTTGATAAGGCACCGAATGTGAAATCGCGATGGTGAGGCAAAGATTTTTGATTCTGCCGTAGAATGGCAGCAAACCTATTGGGAATTTTTGAGAATTTGTAAAAATGAGGTAAAATTTGAAAGTTAAGCCAAATGGTGCACCAAACTATTAATCACTGGGAGTGCTGATTTTTCGACACCTGTTATAACAGGAAAGGAATTTAAGTGCATTTTGCACACCTGGGGAATTTGTTACAATGCAAACCACGTGGTGACAAATAAAAGCTGAATACTCTATTCTCTGTTTCGCCGTTACTTCATCCAGTGTAATTTGTGGGAATTGGTTACTCTCTCAGCAGTGATGGTGAGTCAGAATTCAGTAAATCAGCCTTTGTACGCATTGCACATGATGTGTCATGAAACCGAGCCCACTGGTGTGAATATGGTGCCACCCAGCGTGGCCTTTAAAGCTCCCATCTCTCTCTTCCCATGTCACTGCCCCTTGCCGGGTGGCATCAACCTCATGACAAAGGGGAGTACGAAGGCTGAGATCAAAGCAGCAAAGCAGAACTCCACTTCTTTGACAATCAATTCATTCAGTTTATTGGCATAGTGCTTCTGGTGGGACTTCTCACAGTCTCACTTCTAGCTTATTCTAAGTCAAAATTCTCCCTTCGCAAACACAACTGAAAGACTACACTTTGTGGTAAAGTGCATAGAAGCGCATATGATACAAAGGAATTCTTGCCAAATATTTGTCCATTTCTTTACGTACTTCACATTTGTAGGAGCAGTTTGTAAAGTCCACTATTTGGCATGCTAAATCGTTGTCACGTAGCAGTAGAGGTGACAAATGACGTGATGTTTGTCAAGTCTTCAAAGTCGACCTCTTATATAATATAGCATCACTATACTTGGCACAAATGAAGCCTGAGAAGCACACCAATTGAATTCGCACAATCAATGTAGGACGTACACAAATGATAAATGGACATCTGATGGGGCATAGGCACGGATCGTGACGGACACTGTTGCGATTCTACTCTGCATGACGTATAGCAGAGTTATGCTTTTACTTCGTCTCTCTCATTTCTAGGTCACTTATTTTTGTCATGTTCCGTCACGCATTCTTCGCATTTTATGCCGGAGCATTATTAATGAAATGAGGGAAAAAACAAAAGCGCTTTTTCTTCGCAGGCGACCAAAGTCTAGAAGTGTGAGGTCTTTGAGTTGTTGACAAGCCGACGAGACCAGCACACGTAATGAATTTATCGGTGCCCTGGACAATTGGTACCTGCATCAATGTTACAAAATGTGCGCGCTTTTTTATATTGAGATTACAGTAGACAAATTCTGAAAGAATGAGCGAAATTGGAACACATTTTATCATTACCAAGTATTATGCGTAAGCATCAATTAAGCTGGTACATCAATTTTTCACCCGTGGAAACTTTTCCTCAGGTAGCAGTTGTTTCTAATGCAGGATCGGCATGCAAAATGTGGAGTAAAGGTGACAAACGCAAGCTTAGTGCCGTTATTTGGATAGTTCTTGACGTTTGGTTAAAGGAAGGTATGTCCAATTGCTCCGATTTACGTGCATTTTCATGATCATTTCAACAGAACAAATTATTATACTCAATACGTCATTTCAGTACTTATAAATGGTGAAATCACTACATCAAGGCAATTTTTCTCTGCACCTTATCAAGGAGACTTTGCCTAGATTGTATAGCTACCGCAGCCAAATTCAAATTGTGAATTTCCCATTTTTACCATTCTCAGGGAAGAACTAATGCACCTTCCTAAGCCTGAAGAGTGGAACGTATCGAGCAGCGACCAAATTTAGCATTGCAAAATAAATGACTGGATTTCCTTGTGTCAAGTTTTGACAGTGTTAAAATAATTCACAATGGCCCTTTTTGTAAAAAGTCACATGTTGAGTGGGTCGCTATGGCTGCTTCCAGTGACAGCACCATTGAAACATGTTTTAATGTGAAAAACTTGTTTCCAAACAAATCATCTCTCTATTTTGAATTTTAAGTTTAATACTAACTTTGCATTTCATGAGAACGTTTAAGTCTAAGGTATGTTAATAGTAGGCTCTAATTTGGATTGCAAATTCATGCTTAATATGGGCAATTCCAGGTGTGTGCATAAACCACATCCATTTAGTGGCTTACAATTAAATACATTTGATTCTACCCAAACCAAATTCATTCTTAAACTTAAACAGGCAAGAGTTTGCATTTAGCTCAAAGCGGTGTTTTCCATCCAAAAGACCTATTGGTGGCTGGACGGGGAGTTGCTGCAGATGAAGCTGCGACAGCAGATGCGTCAAGTATTTGTTACCATAGAGCACAACAAGCCTTATTATCAACGAAATTGCATCGCTGCTCGACAGACGGTAGTTTACTTTGACAAGAAGTCTCGCGACCACGCACCTTCCTTAGAGGAATTAAAAAGAGGAACGAGTGCCGCTGATTTTCCTCTTACCTCTTAATGCTCCGCCACTTTTCGTGTCTTCGTGAGCTTTCGCAGGTAGCCTTCTCTCCGGCTGCACCACGCGAAAAAGCGGTGAAAATAGCGGTGATTGCAGCGGCGATGGTGATGTGTGCTTCAGGGGCAGAGGAAGCGCTTACTGTGCAACTTTTGCCACAGTAGTGGTGGAAGTTGTCGGGTAGCAGCGAGAACATTTGGACACCACTTGGAGTAAAATGCACCTACGGCAGCGCTATCCGGCTTAGCCCCGAAAGTGGACCGTGACAGCAATGGTGGGAAACGGACTACCGACACCAATGGAAGTTGTTTGATGAGGTATAGAGATCCTGAAATGGAATCACAATATAGGCGAGATTTCCTCATACCAAATCTAATGCTGCTTCATAGCACACCATATTGTAAAATTATCTTTTAATGCATATATTTAACCTTTCAAGGCTATTGGCCACCGAATAAGGGAGTAAGGATGGGGTCAGGACCAATCCCCTTGCAACACTGATCAGTGACACTGATAGCTTGTGTGTTGGTGTAAAACAGTTGAAACAGTCAAAGCGCTATAACAGCAGTGTTTAATTCGAAACCGCAGCAAGGAGTAGTCTGTCAAAACCGACCAATTTTATGGGTGAATTTGTGAAACCAATCACTGTAAAAATAATTCTCTGATGCAAAATTATGTGTTGAAATTGTGGGCAAGCATGGAGAGGTGCAGATACAGAGAAGGTAGGTCTTTGGGTTGGGAGGCAGCTGTACAAGGCCCAATATCAAAAGCCACGATTTTGTGCCATCACTTTTGGGTAGCTACAGAGGTATTTGCTACTACGAGGCCTCAGTAGACACTGCTTCTCATTTTCAAACTTGCTGATGTGTTGACCTAGCTGAACTACCAAATGATGAGTGACGAATGTGTCGATCAGTAGCACAGCGTCATCTACTTTCTCATGAGGTTTTGGAAAAGAATTGTACTTTGTTTTTATTTAAAATACCTAGCTATTATAATGGTAACGCTGCTTCATCGCTAGTCAAGAGTACATGGCATAACCTAAGCAGTCTTACTTTTGTAGTAATTCATGCCTTTGCAAGCACTTTTATGCCCACAATGCTTAAATTGGCATAAAGTTAAGTCAGTTAGCGTAAACACGGTGCCATCTTACGTGACTCCCAAGTTTCCCATCTTTCCTTTCTAATGCAATCTCGTCTCGCTCATTAAATTCAGCCTTTTGATAAAAGAGCCGTAACTGATTAAAACAATGCAGAAAAGTAAAATCCTCACTTCTTTGATATGTAGTTTATCCAGTTCAGCGCCCCATGCCTGTGGTGACACCTCCACCAGTTTCCGTCCTCGCTAATGGTAAGTTACAAATCTCCTCTTGTTAGCGCAATTTTAACAGCCTCTATCATTGACTCCACATTAACAACACTTTGAAGGACGTATTAGTATACCTAACCGTAAAGGATAGAAAATTTCATGTGGAATCTGTTAAAAGCCCAGTATACTCTTGTTCCTTTCCATTTTATGAGGGCCCACCTAATGGGGAGGCAGCTTACTCCCTCAGCATTTGCATCAGCGCAGCTTAGTTGGCAATAAATCCACCCACTACAGTGAATATTCTGTACTTGATAATACACGGCATTAATCTCACCTCCTTCGTTTTCCCTCCACTAACAAAATTTTGAATCATTTTTTTAAGTGATAATCTGTTAGTCATTTTTCAGTATAGCCTCTGCACTATGGTCTAACTTTTAACAGCAATGGTATTGCATATTCTAGACATTCCAAGACTTGAGTCCTCTGACCATTGAGTTTTTATATTTTCGATTGTGACAAAGGTTGCAATTGAGGGAAAAAGTTGGATGCTTTTTTCCACAGCGCATTGGTAACCGACGATTTTTCGGTGGGTCGATCCTCATTGCTTGATATTTAAGTGGATAGACTGACTTCAATTGTGGTCATCACGGCAGCAATACCGGAGCATTGCCACTCAACACATTGTAAGCGAAAACGTGACATTGACACCCACCCTTTGCTCATAACTCAGCAATACCACCATCAAAGGTGTGTGGATGCTAGTGCAAATGATTCGCTACTCTTGAAAATGTGCAGTTTTCATAACCTACCTCTTCACAGATTAGCGCCAGCTCACACAGCCAAACAACGTGACATAAGGCCAGCACAAATTCTGGAATTTTTCCATTTGTTTCCAACAAACTCTGCCTTCATTCGTCTAGGGTGAAGTTGCATTTAAGAAATAAATGCAAATCATGTGAGCTGGAATGATGCTGCTGCAGAGTGATCCAAAACACTGTTAATCAAAAGATAACTAGTCGTGCGATTACTTTTGTAAAACGTTTAACTTAGTTCTATGTTCAACATTGTTGACGATAGAAGCTAAGAGCACTGTTGAACAAAAGACTACAGCGAACAAGTTCAGTGGGCATAATAGGACATGGGTATCAGGCACTGAGAGGGCAATTCATTTCTATTAGGAAATATTACCCATTTTTCATCAAGTTTTTTACGATGAGAACATTTTTAAGCATAGGAAGTAGATATTCAGAGCACAACTACTGGCAAAATTTTATCGCGGCCCATTATGTTGTCATACATTGGTGGCGTTTTGAGCACATGAAAAAGTAAAAAGCGCAATAAGCATTACACATTCCACCGAATGGGTTTAGTCCCAGCAAAACCACCTCAATCAAGTGCTGACACTTGATGGAATTTGCATTGTGGGTACCGTCCTCCGGTCGTTCATCAAAACCTTAGTTATGACTTTAAAGCTGACGTTAAATGACAACTTTACTTAACATGCCATCATGCCATCTGTCAGTCAAATCCTATTTTATCTGACTTATTTTGTATATTTTTCCAAGTCAGCAATCAATTCAAAGGCTTTGCCTGACCAGCTCCTTTGTGCACAATACTCCAAGTAAGGTCACCCACCATTCTCGTCTGACGCAACCGCCTCTCACCAATTGGCTTCAGCCTTATGACACAAGATCAGTTAAGTGAAGCAGAACCCCACTTCTTTCACATGCAGCCGTTTTGGTTCAGTGGCATACTGCTCCTGGTGACGCTTCTACCAGTATCCATTCTAGCTTATAGTGAGTTGCAAATTGTCAATACAGTCCTTAATTGACAGCACCTGAATAATTAAGTCCATATGCTGGACAAATGCATGCCAAACTTGTTGAAAGCCTTGATCGCTCTTTCTCCTTCTTACTTTACGAGAATTTGCTTAATGGAGAGGCAGCTTCTACTCTCGGCATTTGCGTCGGTGCAGCTCATTTGGTCGTGAATCCTCCCATTAAAGTGAGTTTTTCGGCGATTTGTAACTAACTACATTAATTTTATCTCATTTGTTTTTCCCTCAGCTGACAAAACACCTAAGCTTTTCCATTGACCTAAATCTAACAGTACTGTTACCACACTTCACCTAGGTGGGACCAAAGTAATGCAAGCAATAAAGTTTTGAGCTCCGACATTGATTTGCATATTTCATTTCCTAGACAAAGTGAAAATTGTGAGAACAAATTTGGATATTTCTGTGCAAGTAAAGTAAGCCATGCATTCTCTGTCAAACTGGAGTTGCTGACAGTAAATTTTGATGATGAGCATGTGCAAGACTTGTAGATCTTTGCTCTACCAGCTAGATTTTTTATAGCTTGATTG
>NW_020170381.1:25602-27890 GCF_000524195.1 Echinococcus granulosus | reverse complement strand
CTGGAGTTCATTTTCAAGCCTTGATTTGGTTTCACTGATAATTCGCTTTTTAAACAAATTAGCGCTTAAAGGTAAAAACCCTATATAGACATATGCGCTATCGAAAACTGGTACCGACAATTCCAATTTGACTTCCGGGCGCACGGCTTTTCTCACTTGCACAGAAATATCCAACTTTAATTTTCCTATATCTATTTTACTCACGAACTGAAATGTTAAAATAAAAAGGCCAGATGAGCCGGTAAATGGACTTTAGAATGAATATAATACCAGATTACATTGCCCTCAAATGCTGGTAATCATTGCGAAAGAATTGTACAAGTGTTTGAAACTGCTGCACCTAAAAAAATGCCTAGAATATTTGGCTGTGAATGGTAACGCGATTCTGTAAGCTATAATTTGTAGGAGGAGGGAGGAGACGAATGAATAAGATTAACGCAGTAAACCGTAAAGTGTAGAAAACTTGCCGAAGAGGGCGGAGATAATATCATCCGGGTTGCGTTGATACAAATACCGAGGGTATAAATCAACTCTCCATTGACCAAAGCCTCGTGAAATGCAAAGGGGCACGAGCGAACGAGGCTTTCAACAGCTTCAACTTGGGTTTTTTCAGCATGTGTAACTAAGTATTCCGGCGCGTCCACCAAAGCGCTATCCATTATAGACTCAATGGTGGAGCCTGTGCCAGTTGTGTCAACAAAAGGAAATTTGTAACTCACCATAAGCGAGAATGGAGACTGGCAAAAGCGTTGCCAGTAGTACGATGCTATTGAATTGAAAGTACTGCATGTCAAAGAGGAGGAGTTCTGTATTCCTCTAATGGCCCCAGCTTTTATATGCTCTTTGTGTCATGAGGTTGAACCAGTTGTTGATAGGTGGTTTATCTGCAGAGAATGGTGGGAGACTTAGAGGCCACAATCACGCTTGTTGGTGTGGTAGAGGTTGAGGCCATCAGTGGTTGCTGCACTGTTGACCTCTTCAGAAGGATAGCTTAGACATGGAGCGGGTTTGATCAATTAAAAATAAACCAATTTCATATTTGCCAAGAAAAAGGATAAACAATTTTACCGCATTTATTCGGGCAATAAAAGAATTCAAGTTATTAAGGGATAGCGCATACATGGGATAATCTCTGGTAGCCAAATCTATCAATTATTACGGAGAGTCTATTGGTCTGACTCCATAAAATAAAAATTTTGGATATAGGGCAGGGTTTACGGATTAAGCTAGCTTGTCAAATCTTTGTAATGGATTAGGGTCCGGCTCCTCCCGCGGTACACTTAGAAACCGCGACCGTCTTGACGCTCGAGGCTCCCTTCATCGACGTGATGCTTCTCGTATGTCAGCCATGGATCGCTCTCCGGTAGGTGGAGGTGGTTCTAGATCACGCAACCCATCAGGCCACGAGGAGAGATGTCCTTAGTCCCTAATGTGTTCACGCAGCATTTCTGAATTTTCAATTTGTCCACCTGTCCACTTACATTTACCCTCCATCGTTCTATTACGACCACTTTTATGTATACAATTGCCATGAAATGTGTTATCTTAAAGTGTGGATCTCATAGATGCTAATGACTTTTTGCTTTTATTTTCATTATAGGAACTAGATTGGACGGGAAACGGACCTTTAATGTGGATTTTATGGGCGGTAATGCATTACGCATACGTACGGCAGATTTTCTGCCTAGAAGCCTGGGGTACGACTCCTATTTTGTCAGAACTGTTTACGTTTTCGATACTGTTGATGGGTCATTGCCATTATTTTCAATATTGAAGGTGAAGGATTGCATGGGGCACTCAGGACAGGTAGATTATTTGCCTTTTTCGAGGTAGAGGTGCATGCTGTCGCATTACAGGTTCTGGTGCAGCATCACACAAGTAAAGAGATCTCGGAGCGGTAGGAAAACGGTTTGGATAAGGGAGTGAGGCTTAAATTCAACGTCAATGCCTGTTACAGTCAGTTGGCTAGTGCCTTCGCCAGGGATCACACAGATTTCTTTTTATGCTCGAGCTACGCGGTGATTTGTCACACCTTATGAGCTGTGACATTTCCTTTCTCACTTTCTCAGGCGTCGATGGCACCCAACAGCAACGCCATGAATGCAGAGGTGATATGTAAGTAGCCCGAGTTGTACTTCAGTGATACGACGCTCTCTTACGATTTTTTTTTTCCTCGTGGAAGTGCAAAGAACATCCGTTGCCCTGTTGGCTCTGGTTCTTTTTCTTCCCCGCAACAAGCTGAAGTCCATTGTGGCTACCAGAGATCATTTGCTGTCAGCAGCAGAATG
>NW_020170381.1:23408-25502 GCF_000524195.1 Echinococcus granulosus | reverse complement strand
CTCAAAATTGCTGAAAGTCAATGCGTCTAGTACGACTCCTTTTTGAACTACAGTAAATCTTTTTTCAAGGCGCTGTCATTCTACAAAGGACTCTGTTTACCTTCCGTTTCACCTTTACAAATTGCATTGTGCCTCCCACAAACAAAGTGGATAGAGAAAGTGATGGATCTAATGATTGAAAAGGGAAAACAGAAGAGGAGACAGAAGTAGGGGGATGAAGAAGACGATGTGGAACAGGCCTAGTCAACGATGGGTCATAATCAAATTGCCGAGGACGTAGGCGTCCATAACGCTGTAGGGAGCTCCCCCTTTGCGACTGACATGTCGAAACTCACTTGGAGGAGTTCGGCTAGGTAAAGTACATCATTACGCTGTAGTAAGGGCAAAACGCTTCGTTAATGCAAAAAAGCGTATCAGTTAGAGGTTATCAAACATTTGATGGCGTAATTAATTTCAGAATACAATTTCCATTTGCTAAAAATGTAGGTGATTGCACTAATTCGAAGTCGTCAAACTATCTATTCCGGGTACTATCGTCCAGTCATTTAAGGCTTGGACAGCAATGGTATTCCTGAGCACTGAGTAACATGATTACGACCTTTAAAAGACCATCTGATTTACTGCTGGGAATTGTGATCCGACAATGGGTCACCTGGGTGAAGAGGGTACTTGCAATTTCTGCTGTATTGGATCTCGTGGTCCCATCCTAATGTCCTGATGTCCCAAGAGCAAAGTATTTATATGTTGAGTTGCAGTTGTCAATTCCCTTCAAGAAGTAAATATTCCAATTGGTACTTAAAGCTCTCTCGAGTTTGTATGCAAACAAAGCCAACTACACATTGCAGTAGAAAATAAGTGTCTTCTACTTCCATACTGATGTGGTTAGATTGCTTCAACTGCCAGACTAGATCGAGCAAGCATACTGATAGTGAGAAGCTAGGTTTATCGGTAAGGATGTTTGATTCCCATGCTAGCATTGAAAAAGTTTTTTACCGAAAGAAATGGAACAATTTCTGGACGTAGTTGACAGCTGCGCAAATTCTACCTCAGCAGCCCATCTCACGTGAGTTTTCACACCGCCGTGGTATTCAGGCTGAAGGTTTCCTTCACCCACACGACTCAAGTTTGTCTCTATAATTCCATTCAGCTAGAAGGGATGTCTCCGAATTTGTTTTAGCCGCCAATATCCTAGAGGTGGGATGGACACTGAAGCTGGATCCGCCGGCTACAAATCTGAGCAATAAGGAGCAATTGGCAGCCCAGTTCTTTTGACACTGCACTCTTGCTGGTCAAAACAGGTTGTCTCGGCCGACTGGGGACTTCTTGCTGATGGCCATTGCATGATCAGTCCAATGTACACCGGTCATAGGGAGTGTTCCTCACTCCCAAGCCACCGTCGCCCCAATGAATACCCAGGACTGTCCACCAGTTTATATTCGTGTCTGTAATGCAAATGGCGACTGCAATTCCTGCATGCCTTTTTCTTCCTCTTTTTTTATTCGGCACAAAGGGTTTGATTAGGCTCTGGTGGTTCATTTTCCCTGACAACTTTAGCAATTCATCGGTAAATTTCTACTGCTTATCATGCCACATAAGTGCCATTTTCGTGATCATCTCTTCATCCCTCCCTTTCTGCACCGCAGTCTTGCAACAAGGTAACAAAAAACTTGAGTCTTACAACACTGCATTCTGTGAAGCAGATTCCCAACACTGACTTCACTTATTCTCAGTTCTGACCTATGAACAGTGGACAGAGTCACTAGTGGCTGGTTCTAGGTACAGAAGCTCTAAAGAAATTGCAATTTTGGTTCTTGCCATAGATTCACAAGGCGGAAGTTAAGTGTAGGTTCCCGTTCATGTCGTGGTCACCAACTTTTTGGTTTGGCAGACAGCCCTTTCTTAAATATGGTCAGTTTATCATAGCATGAACAGCTACCAGTTTCCCTTTCTTTCACTTATTGTAGAGAGGCAGGATTAGGGCCAGAGTGACAAATCCTTTACGACAATGACTGTAAAATTTACCTGCCTCTGATTGTGTCATGGAAACTACACATATACCCAAAACTCTTATAAGAGTGCCTATCCTCATTCATT
>NW_020170381.1:21036-23308 GCF_000524195.1 Echinococcus granulosus | reverse complement strand
ATTTACATAGTCTGCACCATCTAGTCCATAATTTTCACCACCGGGAAAAATGCACAAAAATATTGGAATGCAAATGCTAGAAATTCCTTGTGAAAGCTGTTAAAAGACTTATTCTCACTTGCTTTTTTCCAATCTACGAGCTCCTGCACAATGGGGAGGCAACTTATGCCCGCGGTATTTTCATCAATGCAACCAGAGTGATATAATTCTCCCCCCTTCATTAGGTTTCTGGTACTTCAAGCTTCGCTTTCCTTCCTCCAGCGAAAAGCCTAAGTAATAATTTCAATAAAAATCCAACAATTTTATTTCCATGCAGCCTCTTTACTGAGGTCCAACTTTCGAAAGCAGCAAGATTGTGCAATAAGATATTTCAAGGCTTTTAGCTAGGTCATCCTCCACTTGACTTCCCCCACCATTGATGTTCATAGTTTAGATAGCGAAGGAAGTGATAACCGGGGGACAAAGTTGGGTACTTCCATACAAGTAAAGAAAGCTATGCGTCCAGAGGTTACACTGGAATTGTCGGCACCAATGTTTTAATGGCGTATATATCCGTAGACAGTGGTTGCTCTTACCAGTTTGGTTTCTGAAAGATGGGCCTTCATACCCGCCATCGGTCAGACTTGTCATATACATTCAATCATTTGGTCTCACCTAGTCTTCCACCAGCTCCGTCTTTTCTTCAAATTTCGACTATCTTTACCTCAATTGATAGGAACCGTTTGGTGTTAAGTGGTGTGCCTCACCATTCCCACCTCAATGAAGTCCTCAATCCAAATGACCTCCATCAGTAACTTTTGCACACCACTTATTGTTGGTGGTGTTGCAGCTGCCCGAATAATATTCTTTTTCCAAGGAAACGGATTATTAGATTATCTATGGGCATGGTAATGATGAATAAACTAAGGTGATGCCTTCTCCAAGGGGGAAAGAAACCCCGGTGAAGACCTACAGATGCTCTTATGCCACTGCACACATTGATCCTACTAGTACCTCATTTAGGAAGTTTTGGAATCAAACGAACTATCCTGGCGTTCTGAGGTAATTGAACTGACTGACCCTTGGGTCTCCCATCTTCCTCTTCTAGCATGACCACGTCTTAACAACTAACTTTAGTCTTGTAACATAAAGGACATAAAGGTGGACACAAATAAAGCGAAACAGAAATGTACTTCTTTGGCATGCAAATTTTTTAGTTTAATGGCATTCTGCTCTTGGTGACACTTCCGCCGGTCTCCGTTCTGGCCCATGTTGAGTTACACATCCCCTTTTGTAAACACAAATTTCCCAGGCTATGCCATCGTGTCCATAATTAACAGCAGCCTGAAGGTGGCACCCGAATACTCAGATACGAATGCTGCATCAGTCTACGTTGAATCTTATGAAAGCCTAGCTTGCTCCTGATTTATTTCATTTTAGGAAACCCTGCCTAATTGTGAGGCAACTTACACTCCTGACGTTCGTATGCACGCTAACTAGTCGACAGCAGCTCTTCCACCACTGTAAGCTTACTACACTTTTTGCTTCACAACGGTATTATCATCTCCTTCGGTTTTCACGCCGCCAGTACAACGCAGCGTAGAGTGGCATGCTACAATTCCATTAGTCGGATATTAAAATAAACAAGTCACGAAAGTTTGACCACCGATTTACATATTAGGCCATTCTTGGGATGCCAAACTTACAAAAGTATTCTCGCACTTCTACCATAAATCTCTATTTTTGAGGACAACGGAATCTGGCATTATGGACATTCCAAAGCCAATCTGCTAGTTCATCTAACATGTTACTTCAACGGCCATTAATTTTTACATCTTAGATCGAAAAGTAATTGGAAACTAGGTAAACAAAGTTTTGTATTTTGTTTATGCGAAGCAATGTGATAGGAAGAGGGATCATGGCAACTATAGATGAGTGGCTAACCATTCAATAATGTGTTAGTAAGATGCCCTCTTGGGGCGATTACCATCGGACGTCCTGTGGGCAAAGCAGATTACTCAATCTCAAAATATGTGTGGTCACTACTTATTCCAGTTGATGACATGACCATTGTGATGTGGCATTCCGAATTCTACAAGGAGTCTACTGTTTTGCGGCCGACAAGCTGCAGAAGAAATTGGTAAAGGGTGAGAGAAATCCAATTGTATCAAGTTAACTAGATTGCATACTGAGATGGTTGATCCTGGCCACAGACGTAATGCTTTAATTTAATGCATTACACTGGAAAGTTATTTTTTAACACACGTTTCCAGTCTCCCAAGACCGTTGCACA
>NW_020170381.1:19202-20936 GCF_000524195.1 Echinococcus granulosus | reverse complement strand
CCGAATTAGGGTTATAGGGTAAGGACCACTAATTGTTGCTACCGTAGCTAGCGTATTAGTGAGAAACAGTTGATCCAGTAAAAGTGATGTAGCATCGGCGAATGGTTCGATGCCGTGGCGAGAAGCAGTCTATTATATGGACCAGATTCGCAAGTGGATGTGTGCAGCAAATCGTCCTCCTAATAATTCACTGATGGGCAAATCAAGCACCAAAGTCGTTAGCAAGTATTGAAAAGAAGAGCAACACCGGTGACAGCTCTTTAGACTGACAGCTAAGTGTGAATAGACTAATGTCAAGAATTACGATTCCTGTGCCATAACTTTGGGGTAACAGCAGCATGCTTTGCTACTGGGACGCCTCAGTAGACACTGTTTCCTATAATCAAACTTGCTGGAGTGTTGGTTTGCGTGCACCAACACGTGAAAGGTAATTGAGTCTCTCGGCTCCACTTCTTCACGCAATTTGCACAAAATTTCCAAAAAGTGTTGGATCATAAGGTGTACAAATAATATCCTCAACATTAATGGCCAAAAATTATGTTTATTCTTCAGCGTGGCAAAGATAATCCCATAAAACCGAAGTTCATTTAGTCGGTCTCTCTATGGTATTATGCTCAATTGCATCAGGTAAAGAAATTCGTTTATTTCGTGGCTCTATAATGTGAAACATTGGGTGCCACGCAAGGCGAACTGCATAGTGGACCTGTTCAATGGAGCGGCTGTGCTAAAGAATGGTGACTGTTCTATTTTGTACGCAAATCAGTCACATTGGTCAAAAAAACAAGAGTGTAGGGATCGTCTGTTAGCGTCATTTAGTCCTCATAAGCATCCTCCTGATTGTCGAGGAGCAGAGGGAGATTCACGGTGGCATTTGTGATGCCAGTGGTGGCCACCACTTAACTTTCTCAACCACAATAGTAACATCAGCAGCCAAAGTAAAGTAAAATACCTCAACTGCACAGTGTCTTCTGGCCGACATCCGCATCGTTGACAGCGTTTTAGACTATTCCAACCACAATAAATTTCTGATAAAAGTGCAATCAAGTTGCGATCCAAATGATTCAACACAGACTGCGTCATGATGCGGTAAAGTAGGGAACGAAATTGAATCATCGTGAAAATTTGCAACCATATGATAATCAGACAGTAATGATTGAATGATTGTGTAAGAGTACTGGGAAGATCGGTTTTGCCGGGAACGTACGCAACTGATATCTGGCGTAGTGATAACTTTGTCAAGCACGCACCCAACTGACGCTGCGATGGCCTCGAATGAAGGGAGACTCTTCTTCACATGGCTTCAACATCGTCACGGCATCAGTCAAGCTATCATCAGTGTTGTTCTCATGGCTAATATTTGCTTCTGGGCACAATTTAATGCGTCTCACATCAGCCTCTGTAAAGGCTGCCTTCTTAACAGGCAGCTTTGTGCTTTGTGATGGCACTGAAGAGAATGTGACGCCTCTCTATCCTAAGAATTCATGCGTTCTCAGCTGAAGAAAAAGTGGGGGAAGTAAATCAAATTGCTTGCTTTCTTGGCATGCGAGTTGCCTGGTCAGGAGCTCCGGCGATTCACTTTGCTTGAAAAGGTTGCGGTGGCCTGTGATTTTTACGCTGTCAGTAGTGATTCGAGAGTGATGTGGAGTTGATTGGTTTGGCATAAGGTGGAAGAGGGAGGTACTTATGAAATGTAGTTGGTTGGATGGAAACGGGATAGATAATTACATATTGGAT
>NW_020170381.1:17412-19102 GCF_000524195.1 Echinococcus granulosus | reverse complement strand
AGACTAAAGGATCCTAGGGCAGCATTCAAGGGGTCGGTGAATGCGTAGTCGAGGCACAAATAGATTGACGAATCCTCGGTAAGCATATTAGTGTCTGCCATATGAGTAGATGAACCTGAGATAGATGAATTTGTAAGGGGTAGTGTTCGAGGGTCAAGGGTGAATGATTCACTGCAAAGATGCTAAATGGACGGTAAATCTCAGGTGAATGGATGGAGTAATATTGCCCTTGCCTTATATTCCTCCCCAACATAAACTGGTGCAGCTACTTATCATAAATTGTCTTAGAACACAGTGGCACAATGTTGTGACACTAGGAATAAAAGTTAGTTTCTAGTGTAGTATATGTGTGGCGGTGGTAGCGAATGCATCATCAATTGCTGCTAAACAATTTCTATTTGATTCTTTAACTTTTTTTAGTGGCAATGGCTGTTTGACTGTTGAGCCCGGACCGCGATAGCACTTATAAAGAACAAAATCCTTTACAATCCCACATCTCCCCTCCTTGTTCCACATTATGATGGATTTTGTCTGGGTTTCAAAATCAGACAAACGGGTAACCAAGAGAGGCAAAAACTGCTCACAGAAAATGAGAGTCCTTAAATCAGTTGTGGCTTAACTGAGACAGCCACGATGAAGCAGGGTAAAAGGGTTTGATCGACACCTGACACATTGACACGACAAGCGAAGTTTTCACTTGACATTAACTTTAGTGACAATTATGACTATGATTAACGACCGGACAACGCTAGCCACAATGCAAGTATCACCAAATATCAGTACCTAATTGAAGCTTGTTCCTAGGACTAAAACCGTTTGGTGAGCTGTGCAATGTTTCGCCTTTACTTTTTGCCAAATCAAATGCCTGATGCACGACTACTTTATGGCAGAGGCTTTGGAAGGTGGGAAAAATTGCTGCGACTTATATTTCTCCATCTTCATCCTAGATTTAAAAGCATTATTTTCACAATGCACCAAGTAAAATTTAGCAATGGTCTCTACGATAAATTAATTTCCGTCTTTATGTCTGATTTTTACATCTTTAATGCACCTTTTCCTTGTTCATCGTAGTCTCTTATACAGCAGTCCTTCTCAGCTCCGTCGCCTGCACTCAAAATCCCCAAAACAACTTTCACTTAAGGCAAGTCATCACACGGCTATTACCAGGTGATTCATTTCATTTTGCGATCATTATGCTAGCAACATTAATCCAGGCATCAGGATTTACCTTTTTTCCATTGAAGTAGTTTCGCTTTAAATGAATAAAAACAAGCTTTTAAGTAGAAAAAGTAAATTTGTTGATATTTGCGTTGGTGCTACGAAAAGGTGTTTAGCCGTGTGAGCTGACGCTAACCTGTTCAGTGGTGAGGCATCGAAGTTGCATCGTTTTTAATGGCAAAAACTCACGTGCATCCAGAATATGGCATCATGCACCTCTTCGTTGGCAGGGATGCTGAGACATGAGCAAAGAGTGCGCCCCAATGTCGCGTTTTTTGCCTACAATGTGCTGATTAGCAATCCTTTGCATTGGTGTCCTAATGACCTAAGGTGTGCAGAGTCTATACACTTAAATACCCACCAATGTATGTAGACCCTCTGAGAACAGTATTTGCAGCATATTCCTCGATTTGCAGAAGAACCTCAAAGTCTCAAAGGACAAAACAGCTCCCAGCACTTTCCTTCTAAGAGG
>NW_020170381.1:12144-17312 GCF_000524195.1 Echinococcus granulosus | reverse complement strand
TCACACAACAAAATCTGACAATCTCCAGTAACATTAGCGACGAGAGGTTAAGCAATATGGAGCAATGCAGTTTGCGAAAGGAAAATATGGTAAGCAAGCCCCATCAACACATACAACACGTCACACAAACAACGGGTTTACGAAGTCTTCTCGCTGCTCACACTTCCTCTTAATTCACTAAAGCAGGAAAAAGGCCATATAGATAACTGAGCAACAGAAATGAGTGGAGGTCTTAGACAAATCCCATCAACATTCACTAAACCAAATCGAACACTGCTTCGTTGCGATGCAAGTGCACCACATTCCTTCGCTGAAGTACGGTAGTGTGCGTAACAGCGGCTGAGCCCATGGACAGGCAGGCTGCATTTAAATTCACTTTGTATTCAATTCACTTTATTAGTACGACCATGTTCTCTGCAATGGATCAAAGTGCGAGAAAAGGAGTATAAAATCAAGAAGTGATTGAAAATCTCTGAGGAATCAGCAAATCCCACTTTACTTATAGGATGTGAAGAGCACAAAACATCCACAAATTTGTCACAGTACAAGGCTGATGTGTCTTTTTTCAAACCGGGGGTCACACGATGCCAGAAAAGGGACGAGTAAAGTGGCCATAGCTCGAAATGGGGACATCACAAGCTTTCAATATTGGCCAACCAGCCAACAACAAATGCGGCTGTTGCCCTAAACAAATGACAAAGAAAATGAGCAGCAAACACACCAGTCCTACCAAGGCCCTTATCTTTAAGTCAATGCTTTACAACGAAAAGAAAAGAACAAGGCAGAAGCTAATGAATAACTCACTCACGTGGTTTCCCATCACCGAACATCGGATCAACATTGGCATCAGCTGCAATGACAGGAACCACCTTCACGATTTGGATCCTACAAATGCCATGAAGGCAGTTATTCAACAACAAAACGAAAACTAAAGATGAACTGACGCAATCACACCCACCTGCGGTGGCCAATTACGAGCATGCCAATCTTCGTACTCACATCATCTCACTCGGCTATTTGAACGAACGTTCCAACTCGATAGAGTTCGGCAAAACTATTGACCCCATCATTAGCGCTACAATTTGCCGGTGAAAGTGGACATGACTGTGTAATGGCGAACTTGTAAGAAATGGCAAATATTGTGGACGAAATAGCAGTCAAACTAACCGGTCGGATTTTCCTTTAGAAACATGCCAGCTTCAGGTAGGTTAAATTTCATCTTGAGACAAATAAGTTGCACCGATGATTGACGCGCAATCACCGTCAATTTTACAAATTCGGAAACAGCAGTATTCTAGTAATTAGAATAATGAAGACGCATGGCAAGATCTCAAGAATATTTTGAGTGGACAATGCGAAGGCGTGCTGCGAGGGCATGTCCAACGAATGACTGCCTGCTGGACTCAAACCACTTCCTGACCATCGATAATAATGACAAAAGCACGCTTGTACCTACCAAAACCTACCATAAATAATGAAATAGCCCTTTCTTGGAGTACAAGTCACGTTTTCCTAACCTGTGGTATTTGGTGAAGACGAAGGGCTGGAAAAGATGCATTTGGCGAATAGCAACAATTAAGTGCCGCTTGGCCTAGTGATGGGTCACGAGCAGTCGAACAGAGTCTTATTTGTAAATGGACCTGCTTTTGGGAACAAATCAACACGGGTAGCGCGAAAGCATGGGTCGGTAAACCACAGGCTAAATGGCGGGTGCACCTATTCATGGACTTAGCACTTCAACAATTTAAATTAAATGAGCAAAGCAGTAAAAAAGCCTGTAAAAATATTTGCAATGTTCATTTAAATTAAATTTTAGCAATTGAAATTCTTTTCATAAACGTATTCATTTTGGGAGATTAAAAGCAATTTACCATTATCTTGCAATTCTTAAGCGCGCCTATCATACTAAATACACAATTTGCATTGCAAACCAAGCTATTCATAAAACAATTTTGCGTTTATTCTTGATCACAGTGTAGGTAGTAGTTAAGTTACAAAGGAGAGCAGTCATCTTCGCATCGAATGCATATTTACACTAATTCAATACCGCTGCCTATGTCTTCTCAACCATTATATGCTAAGGAAATCCTTCTTTACCTAAGGTGGTTCTGCCGACCTGGTTAAAATGTACAAACATTCACTTCTTCCAATGATTATTTTGAGCAACGGCATCGACCAAGTCGTAATCGGCCGAAGCAGTGCGAAGAGCATGCACTATTACTGTACCGTAATATTAAGTGGCTATTGGCATTGCTTGAATACCACTACTTGGTTCCCATATTTTAACAAGAACATCAAATCACAAAATTTATCCTCTTCTCCTTAGCTTCCTGCTTGGCGATCGCCACAGTCATATCACCACTTTAACCATTACAAATTGACTGGTGCTTAAGCTACCGACCACGAAATTGTAACCTGATTTCTTTGAATGTTCATGCATGTGAGAAGATACTTGATGCCAACAACACCAATGCATCTTAGCTGAGATGCAATATTCGTGGTTCCCTTCTATTACTGATCTGCATTGGGGATGGAGGGATGCATTGGCTGTAAATGTTTAGGATCAGTACTTACAGCAAAGTTGCACAACAACGTCCAACTATATTGCAGTTACTTTTGGGTGTATTCAATACAAAGATGTGAAAGTACATCAATTATTATCTTAGGAGCACGTGGCATCAAAGAAATCCTTCTAAAATGAATGCTTGCGAGACTGATATGTCTCGAGACATTCATACTAGATTGATGTCACTGTAACAAAAGTAGGCATACATTTGGTTGTGCTCTAACGATCTGGAGTGTTGAGCCATGAGGCATGGGTGGGTACATTCTCACGTGTTTGATTTGGTGTGTCGGCTGGCAAAGCTGGTTCACAGCACACTGCAAGTCAGTCCACCCACCTAATTAGTGACCAACCAGGCAACACCTACTGAGAGCACCAGTTGATGTGTTGTAAATGTCTGGCACAACAATTGTAGCCTGGTTACTGCATTCAGGTGCACACAACCCGCAAGCATCTTAAGCCCTATTTAATGACAATACGCAAAAAGAATGCCGCTGCCTAATTGAACAGTTGGCACAAAATCTGTCCTTACAATGCATTTATATGCTACTGAAGTCTCCTATTAATTCCCGCGACGTTTTCCAGCATGTTCAGCATGTTAAAGCCTCAGATACCACCAAATGTCACGTGAATACGCCCAAGCTACTGGACGTCGCGCTTGTCCAGTGTTACAGCCACGGGAATCAATCACCCATCATTGTCGCACTCTTTGATACGGAAGAAGTCAACTATGGTAACGCCGTTGGAAAGCCACTGCCATAATTAAAGACGCTCTACGTGTAGTCATGAGGGTATTTATTTGAATTGACTAGTTAGTGGAAAGAACACCAAATGAACTGTGCTTTGCATTGTTTACCTGGTGACATTCACCAGAGTGAGTTAGCGTGCATCCGAACACGGTGACTTTCAATTTGGAAGGTAAAAACAGCCAATTGCTTAACCTTTATGCCAACATTCACTTGCATGCTTAGTCTGATAGTTCAGTCAAACTTCTGCAAGCCAATTTGAAGGAGAGCAATTTGTTGATATGATGGATATTTGCCCCACTCATGTCTGTTACGGTGCGGGTTCTCTGGTCAGGAGAACACGCTGTGCATTGTGGCTTAGAGAGACAGTTGCAATAGGGCTGGTGAAGCGAAATATGGACGCATCAGGTAAGGACGTTATTTAGCATTATTGTCCTCGACACTATTCATTTCATGGGTTAGGGTCAGAGGACGTTCGCGACAGTGCGAATGCCACAAAATGACAGTCCTTATTAGGAAAGCTTATTCCAAGCCTAGTCTCATTCAAAGAGGCATGTAATGGGACACGGTTCATCGTCCTCTCTCACCCAATCAGCCCAAGCATGCACCAGTCCTCAAATTCACTTGACAGTGTGTCCATGAAGACGAGTGAGAAGGTGGAATGTGTGCCTGCTTCGCATTCATTGTTACCTTACAATATTGGCACCATCAAATCACTGGTCCCACATCTGTGCAGCTGTTGAACACTGGTGAATGAATGCTCAAGCCTTATGCCAGCCACTCTGCGCACGACCACCTTACGCCATAATTAAAGGCAGCGCATAAAATCTTGCCGCTTTTTAATTGAACAGTTTGCCCAAAACCTGTCCTCACGACGCATTTACGTGCGTTTTACTGCAATGCCGTGCGATGACATAATCTGCTGAACAAATATGTTTTGACTGGAGGAATCTGGTTAAATTGTTGATGCGTCTTATGAGTTTCAACTCGCTTGATGGCAGAATACGTTTCGCTACCCGCAACTACGAAGGTCAAGAAAGACATGCCAAGGCGTCCCGGCTACATTTGCAGATGATCACAGCCTGTGAAGTTGTTCCACTCTGCCCAATTTTTCAAGTGCCCAAAATGCACTGCTGGCAAATTATTTGTCCATCAACTGTCTCATGACTGGTATGGGCGATACGTTTCGCTTTGACATGGAAAAGTATAAATAGATTAATTCAAGCAAATTGCATTTAGTGAATCAAAAATCATTTTAGAATTTTTAAAACTGGCAGGATCCGAGATTCAATAAACAACAACAAATTTATTGATAATGGAAGGTAAAGGGTGATGCTGAAGTGCTGGTATGGGCTTGAAGTAGAATTATCATGAGAACTGTAGCAGGCAATGAGAAATATTGTCAACAGGCATGAAAAGTAGGAAATTAACACAGAAGAAGTTAGAACACAGCAAATCATGCGGCTCTTGGGCTTTGTTCACTTCGGCTTATTTCTTCATTTGTTTCGGACGTCAGTATGTTCAACCAGTTAACCTTTCAGGAGCATCAGCACCATTGGAAGTGTATACACGACTAAAATGAAGACAAATAGTTTAAAAGCTTAAAAGGCCACTCAAGTCGAATGTAAGCACAAACAACTTACACTTCGAAATGTAGGCCAATTCACTTCCTGGAAGGCGGAGTTCAGCAGAGAAGTTAGTTAGATAATTACAGCATAATAAAGAAATGAATATTGATGGTTGGGAAAAATGTGTTAGAATGGTGAATGTGCTCACAAATGATCACCTTATCTACTTACCAGAAGAGGTTGTTGCTGCACACGATTATGAATGGAAAGGAGGAAGCGAATCAACTTCAA
>NW_020170381.1:10331-12044 GCF_000524195.1 Echinococcus granulosus | reverse complement strand
TGAAAAAGGCGTAATTACTAAATATATGAAGTGGAAGGATTGAGGCGATGTTTTGTCTGGCATGAATGAGGATATCTTGCAAAAGCAAAAGTTGAACAAAGCCTGGGTATTGAAACTAGGATTGGTAACACAAAATGGAACTTCAATATGATGCACATATCATGATCCGGCGTCATGCTCATCGTCGAATAAACGTGTGTTTAAACTTTCCATTACATTGAGCGATTTCTGGCGATTCACCTAAATCAATGCAACGTTTTCACAACCTTCAGAAGCACTCTGTGCTCCACGCACTCTAGATAAGAATTAATTTTGTTTCAAATGGTCGTGCGGTGATGGTGGTGAAGCAGTTTCATTGCAAAGACAGGCAGCAGTTCTGCCGTATCAGAAGGGATGTTCGCTCACTTTCCTGTGTCCAGTCTAGAGTTACGGCCAATTTGTCCTTTTCTGTTATCCAGAAATAAGTGCTTTTTTCATTTACTTCCCTTCGTGTAATTTTCGCTTCCAATAATCTTAGATCAAACTGCGTATCTCTTATTAAATCACCTTGAATGGGTAGAAGAAGCGCGGTTGGCACTTTGGTTACATATAAAAATACAAAAATGACCCAAACGAGTGCTCATCAGACTCACGGCAGAAAAGCAGTTGGGCCACTTAAACAATATGACCTTTCCATTCCTTTCCAATTGAATCTATAATTTAAGTCAACAATAAAGGACAGAATTGATGTAGTGCAGTGTTATGAGCAAATAATGAAAAGGACTACGTGAGTGTTGTCGGGAATGGAAGGTATTGTGTTCAAAACATGAATAAAACAATTTACAATCCCAAGATTCACTGTTTGCGCCCTGAGCAGCGAATTTGATTACCACATGCGACTGTCCACGAAGAAACCGAGAAAGTGGAAACGATGTCTTCAAGTCTACTCCATCTGCGTGTGAAATATTCTTGAGTCTAGAATTTCTCATTGCACAAGTAAGTGAAGCGCTTCAGCATCACATGGACCACATGGACACCATTCAACATTCAAAGTACGGCGTTTTTCAAGGTACCGAAAGTGAGATCACGATGGCGAGGCAAAGCTCCTCAATTCCGCTGTAAAATGACAGCAAATCTATGGAGTATCTACGAAATTAAGTAAAATGTGGTTAAATTTGAAAGATGAGCAAAATGGTGCACCAAACTACTAATCATTGGGAGTACTGATTTTTCGACACCTTTAATAGCAGGAAAGGAATTTGAGCATATTTTGCAAACCCGGGGAATCTGTTGCGATGCAAATCACGTGGTGACAAATAAAAGCTGAATACTCTATTCTCTGTTCCGCCGTGAATTCATCCAGTGCGATTTATAGGAATTGTACACTCTCTCAGCATTGGCAGTAGGTCAGGATTCAATACATCAGACTTTACATGCACTGCACATGATGTGTCATGAGACCGAGCCTACTGGCGCGAATATGATGCCATCTAGCTTGGCATCCGAACCTCCCATCTCTCGCTTCCCATGTCACTGCCTCTTGCCAGGTAGCTTCATCTTTGTAGCAAAAGGGATACCAAAGCTGAGATCAAAGCATCAAAGCAGAGCCCCACCTCTGTGACATGCAATCCATTCAGTTTATTGGCACAGCGCTACCGGTGACACCTCTCTCCATTCCGGCTTATTCTAAGCTACAAGTGTCCTTTTGTGGTTACAACTTAAAGACCACACATT
>NW_020170381.1:2113-10231 GCF_000524195.1 Echinococcus granulosus | reverse complement strand
TAGTTTTGCTTTTACTTCGTCACTCATCGCTCAGTCATTTTTTTGGTCATCTTTCCTCATCCATTCTCCGCATTTCATGCTAAAGCATTATTAATGCAATAAGGTAGAAGAAAAATAGGTTTTCTTTGCAGGCAACTAAATTTCAGAAGTGTGGAGTTCTCGAGCTGTTGGAAAGTCAACGGGACCATAAGACGTAACCAGGTGTTGGTAGCCAGGACAATTGGCACCTGCACTGATGTGGCAAAATATGTGTGCTTCTTTAAAATGAGATTACAGGAGATAAATTTTGAAAGAATGTGGTAAATTAGAACACGCAGCTTTATCTTTTTCGAATGATATGCGTAAGCATAAATAAAACCGGCACACCAATTTTTCACCTGTGTAACCATTGCCTTCAGGTGGGAGCTGTTTCCAATACAGATTCCGTGGGCAAAACCTCGAGCAATGGTGACAAATGCATGCTTAGTGTGGTAATCTGGACAGTCCCTGTCATCAGGGTGGAGATGTGTCCAGTTATGTCGAATCCCGTACATTTTCATAGATTGCTTATAGATTACAATTTTATTTACTCATTAAATAATTTTAGAACTCAGGATTGGTGAATGGACTGCCCAAACTTATTTTGCTAAGTCGACTTGGCCTTTTATGGAGACAGCGACATAGAGGAACTTCTCAACTTGCTAATCGTAAATCCGAAGAAATCGCTCCACTGCTTTACACTTCACAACCCAACGCTGAATCTCTTTTTCAGTAGAAAAAGGTTGCATCCAAAGTAGGTTGACATCAAGCACCAATTTAGATGGCGAATTCATACTTATTATGGAAAGTGTTAGATGTGCCCAAAAACTGCATCTCTCAAGCAGCAAATGATTGAATAATCCCAATTCTACCTTTACGAATGTCACTAGCTATCTTTAGCTGTTAAGGACTTAAAACTAGCATGCAGTATTCATAGGCCCTTCACTAACTACGCCTTGGGCCGGAGCCAACATGCGTGAATATTTTGCCATGTGATACTACATCCAAGTGTCCACCTTTGTCTAGTAATAGCTTCTCATCAACTGGCTTCAGTCGTATGACAAAGACCAACATAAAAGCTTGCGCTAGTGAAATAATGCAGTGCAGCCATTCTCTGACATGTAGTCCTTCCAGTTCAATGATATGCTGCTTCTACTGATGCATCTACCAGTGTCAGTTCCGAGTTAAGTTGAGTCACAAATCTCCTCTTGTTGTCACAACCTCCACAGACTCTACCATCGTGTCCATATCTGATAGTACCCTGAAGGACAGACAAGCTAGAAAATTCCCGTAGAACCTGTTGAACGCCATGTTTGTTCCTGCCTCTTTTTATTTTACGAGACCATGCCTCGTGAACGGACAGGGCACACTCTCGGGATTTCCTATATGACAATAACTCCCCATTAAAATGAGATTTCCAAACGCTATGCGTTTGAGCTATTAATCTCATCCGCTTCAATTATTCCTCCACCAACAAAATTCAAGCGCAACTCTTTAGATGAAAACCCAACAGTCATTTACCACTCATCCTCTTTACTTAGCTCAAATTGCAAAGGCAATGATTTTTGTGTTCTTAGTATTTTAATGCTTCTTTTGCAGGTATATCTGACGCTTTATTCTGCGACCATTAATTTCCATATTGTAGTTTGTGGACAAGGCAGAAATAGAGAGAACAAACTTGCATTTTCCTAGTCAAGCAACAAAATCCGTGCTTCTAGAGATCAAACTGGAATTGTCGGCACCGGGTCTCGATTATGCATGTGTCGGAGCAGTGTGGTTTTTTATGATTCCAGTTAAATTATTGAAATGTGTGGTTATCATTGAAGCCAAAGAAGTGCTTGAAATTAAACTTTGAGCCTTCATAAGTGCTTTTAGGTGAAACGAATTATGCGCTGTACATCATTTTAACCCCGCTACGACTTTCACTTGCACCATCTTTTCTTTTAATTCTGCCAGTATTTACGGCAACCACTGTGTACAGCGTTCCACTTTACTGACGGCTGTAATTTAGGTAAATTCCACTGGCTGCTTTTGCACATTATTGAAAGTGGTGCAATTGCACGAAATAGAATGACATTCTCGGTAAAATAGAACTTTAGGATTGTATGGAGAAGCTGAAGCCCTGCCTCTTTCCAGGTGGCCTGAATCCCCAGTGAAGCTCTATGGATGCTCCCCTGCCATATCACTCATTCCATTGGTAATTCAATCAGGCAGATTTATAAAATTGATCGTCAAACCTGATGCTCTTAACTAACTGTGAGGAAAGGAAACTGGTAGCTATTTGTCCCATGAAAAACATACCATAGTCTAGGAACGGCTATCTGTGAAACCAACAGGTTCGAAAACAGTTACAACTGACTCCGTCTGCCGTGCTAAAGTTGAAATTGGAATTTAGTGGGGTCAGGTTTGAGAGTCAGCTTCACACACTTTCTCAAAGTGAGGCTCATGTTGATTCGACCTGTGCACTAAGACTTCGGTAAGAGAGCCGACCTCGTGTGCGTCATTCCACATCTCAAAAGAGGTATTCGCACTTCACCAGTGCGTCAGCTGCTATTGTCAGGGAAATGTGATCATGACGAGAACCAAACCCTTCTCGGCCGAATAAAGAAAAAAGGATAAAATACGTAGAAAATGCGGTCAGCATTTGTGTTGCGAAAGGTAGGCGATAAAGGTTAGCATCACTGAGGGCTTTGACTAATGGAGGCGGATGGTAGAAAAACCCCACAACTGCTAGTTTTGCACATGCAATCTTTTTTTTGTAAAAATAAGTGCAGAATTGGCGTTTTCCTCGTTCAAGCGGTTGCCATGGCCACAATCCTAGTGGAGGCTTGTGGTACCAGCGGCTGCTGAGCGAGTGGCCTATTCACAAGGTGATATCAAATGTGACATCAATCTAATCAGTTTAAAAGTTGACTTTTATATTAAGAACAAAATGCAATAAGCATTCTGGTGAGATTCTTCACGCTAGTAATATATCAGTTTTAATTATTGATATGGCTTCTATAATACAATTATGGGCAGACAAAGCCAGCAGTTATGTTTAAAAGAGATTAATTAGTCTCATATCATAATCTCAAAAATTTGGTTGTTATTGTTATTAAATGAAGAGGAATGTAGTGGTGATGAAACGTTGCCAACATATTTTGTAGTAAATTTTTCCAATCACATGCCTGACACGAAAGTGCAGATATCAGGCAAAAACAGGCAGATAAATTAAAATGCATCGGAACCAAATCTGTATGCAATTTGTTTGTTTCCACATTCAGTGCTCAGGTTCCAATCCCCTGTGTCCAAAGCACACTGCATATCACGTCTTTATTCACTTAATACTGTGAGCTTTACGAGGAGTTATGGCCATTGCAATTGACTGATCTCATAGTGCACAAGCGTGGGAATTAGGGATGAGTTGGAAAATTAGGGACTATATAACCAGCAGTCATGACGCAGTCCTCAAATGAGCAGTTGCTTTAGGAAATATTTACTTCGGAACCATTCTAGGCGAAGAGCACTTTGGGCACCATGGAGATCAAAGTAAACTTTGTGGTAGTTGAATTATCAACACCGTCAGTCTCCACTCTTAGGTGTAAACAAATCTGCTGATTATACCTGAGCCGGGTTTAAGCTAGGCTTCTGCACTAAGATTAGTCAAAATTTACCGCACTACTTAAGGTATAATTCAATGCTTACTTGCATTTCGTTCAAATATATTTATTAAAATGATTTAATCTGAAGGCTGTCATTTTTCGTTTAGCCTGCGAATCCATGTTCTATGGACTTGCATTTATCACACAAGTTCCCACTTCACTCTTCATTTTGGATCCAAGCGCAGCGAATGGGCTTATTTTTTATTAAAGTACACATTAAGTGATTTAATCCCATCTTCGAAAGCCAGCGGAAGCCATTTGGGTTGTAGGCTTCGTTGAAGTCGGCATACAGTGGCACAATGCTTTACGCTAAATGGTTCACAGTGATTGCGATAAAGGCGGGTGGAGTTGGAAGAGAAGGTGGAATCAATGGGAGTTGGAAGGCGACTGAATGACGGAATGTACGTACGATGTTTCAGCTGAGGGCATATATGAAGGCTCGAAGTTCGATTTCAAGCATTTTCTTGGCTTGACTAATTATTTGACTCACAAATGGATCAGCTGGAAGGGTGAAGAACCACTTTTTGACATACGCCTTTTCAAAAACCGGTGCCGATAACTCCACTTTGACCTCAGGACGCACAGCTTTTGTTACCTGTACAGAAATATCCAGCTTCGTTAGCCCAATCATCACTTTGTCCACGAGCTGAAATGTGGAACTCAATGCTGAGAGGGATGAGGTGCCCTATGAACTAGCATTAAAAGTCTTTGAATAACAAAAAATATACAAAATTTCACAATTACGTCTTAGTGTAGAGGGTGTACGGCAACATGACTGATACAAATGCATCCAAAGAAATGCTTACGTATTTTGTTAACGGATAGAAATAGAAGGAGAGGAGGCTAATGTTGTGAAGTGAAATGTGAAATTGCTTACTGAAGTGGGGGGCGTTATGACCAAGTGGATGCATTGATGCAAATGTCGAGGGTAGAAGTAATCTCTCCATTGAGCAGGCACTCGTAAAACGCAAAGTGGCAGGAGCGAGCAAGGCTTCCAACAGATTCCACACCAAATTTTGCCGCATTTGTAACCGAATGTTCTGGTGCATCCTTCAGAATGCTGTCTATTATGGACTCAATGATGGAGCCTGTGCAAGCTGTGTCAACCAACGGCGATTGGTAACTTACCATGAACCGGAATGAAGACTGGCGGAAGCGTCACGAAAAGCAGTATGAAGGTGAACAGGAAAGGCTGCATGTCAAAGTGGTGGAGTTGTGTTTGGCTGCATTAGCTCCCGTTCTTATCTCTCTTCTGTCACAAGGCTGAAGGCAATTGGTGCGTGGCGATCGCATCAGTAGGAAAAGGTGGAGGACTTGAAGGAGGCCACATCAGATGGCACCGTAATCGCGCTTGTCGCCTCGACACCACGCCATACTGGGTACAGTGAGCAAAACAAGTCGCTGCAAAGGCATTACCAAAGCAGGCTCACTTGTGTCGGCATTTAGGCATTTGCACGCACTTTTATGCCCACAGCACCTGATTTGGCATAGAGTTGAGTCAAGTAGGGTAACCATGGTGCCATCTGATGTGACTCTCAAGTTTCCTATCTTTCCCTTCCGATGCAATCTCCTCTCGCCAATCCACTTCCGTCTAATGACAAAAGGTGCACAAAAGCTACAACTAATGAAGCCAAGTGCAAACCCTACTTCTTTGACATGCAGTTCTTTCACCTCAGTGGCACATGCTTCTGCTGATGATTCTGACAGTTTCCCTTCTCGCTTCTGATGAGTTACAAATGTCCTCGTGTTGGCACAACTTGTGCAGCCTCTAACACCGATTCCACAGTTGCTGGACTCCTGAAGGACGCAAATTCCACTTGAAATCTGATGGAAGCCACGTTCGCTCTTAGCCCTTTCCATTTTACGAGGGCCTGCTCAATGCCGAGGCAGCTTACTCCCTCGCCATTTGCAACAATGTTACCAAGTTGATAATAAACCCACTTACTACAGTAAGTATTCTGTACCTGATACTACAAGACATTAATCTTACCTCCTTCGTTTTCCCTTCCACCAACAAAATCCCGAATCATTTCTTTGAACAATAATTCAGAGTCATAATTCCACACTTCCTCCACCCCGGGTTTGCTCTTTAAATCAATGTTATTGCATATTCTAGATATTTCAAGGCTTTTCTGACAGTTGATTCCAATTTTGATTCCCGTTGACCGTTGATTATCATATTTTAGATTGCGACAAGCGTGAAAATTGGGAGAACAAAGTTGGATGCTTTGTTGCACAACAAACTGGTAACCAATTATTTTTATGTCATCAGCAGTGTGTAACAGCTTATGTCCTCATTACGAAGTAACAGCAAATCACAGCAGACCTCACGGCAATCTACGTAACTATATAATTTCTTCGGTTGACTAGGGACACCAACACAGGTCAGTCAAAACTGCCTCAGTGCTGCACGTCGTTTGAGGGAAAATGACAATGTCCGAATGGTTAATGTGAAGCTGCATCCTCCACCTCGCGCTTACCGATCCCTCCATTGCAGGTCTTGCCAAGTTACAGGTCAAGCCTGATGCGTTTACAATGCCTTTGTATTTATCAGGTCTGTCTGAACGGAACTAGAATTATATCGTTGAGGTAGTAAGCATTAATAAGTTGAATGAAGGAATTTTAACATTGAACAGGCATGGAATACAGTGTCCTAGGAAGCATTGTATAACGTTTTCTAATGCCCAATGCCTTGTTATATAGATCATGAATTAAAAGTCGTCAGAAGTAACTAACCATCGTACATCCCAAGTGGATGCACTGCAAGGATCTATTTTATGCAACCGAATTCAGGTGAATAGCAGAAAGTCCCATGCGTCATCACTGGTTTTAACGCAAAGTGGTTAGAAGTTGTAAGCTGTCACATCGGGTAAACACGCCACATGTATGGTGCCACAAATTCAGCCTTGAAGGCCTAATGACAGATGGGATGGTCACTGTTGCCAGAGATGTAGCGCATAGCTGCTAACACACTGCTTCTAGCAATGGTCACGCATTCCTCTAAGGAAGAAATTACTTGTGAGGGCTGTGTTCCCAGCAGTGGCCACTTCCTTCGAGATTTATTGGACACCCATTCAGGCTTCTATGCAAATTTTAGGAATATGGTCTCTCCTCATTGTTCGATATTTCGGTGGATAGACTGACTTTAATTGTGATCATCACGGTGGTAATACCGAAGCATTGCCACTCAACACATTGTAAGCAAAATCGCGACATTGGGACCCACCCTTTGCTCATAACTCAGCAATTCCACCATCGGAGGCGAGCGAGAATGCCAAAAGTAGGTGTATATGATTCGTCGCCTTTGAACACGGTGTATTGTCGATAACTTGTCTCTTCACACGTTAGCGCCAGTTCACACGACCAAACCACATTGCATAAGATCATCGCAAGCATTGGAATTCTCCCATTTGTTACTAACAAACTCTGCCTTCATCTACCCATGGTGAAATTGCATAAAAGAAATAAACGCAGATCATGTGGGCTGGCTTGATGCTGCTGGCACTGTGATCGCAAAACAAATAGCGACAAGTCGTGTGATAACTTTTGTGGAATGTCGGACCTAGTTTTATGTGTATCAGCGTAGACGATAAAGCTGAAATGTACTGTTAAATAAAAGACTACAGCAAACAAGTTCAGTGGGCATAATAGGACATAATTATTAGGCACTTAGAGAGAAAATGTTACTCATTTTTCACCAAGTGTTATACGATAAAAACATTTGAGGGATAGAAAGTAGGTATTAAAAGCACAACTACTAGCAAATATTTACAGCAGTCCGTTATGTTGGCATAAAGTAGTGACGTTTTTCGAGCACAAGGCAAAGTAAAATGCGCAATAAACATTGCACATTCCACCAAATTGGCTTAGTCCCAGCAAAACCACCCCGATCAAGCGCTGACACTTGATGGGATTTGCATTGTGGGCGACGTCATCCGGTTGTTCATCAAAACCTTAATTATGATGTTACACTTGATTTTCAATGGCAACTTTACTAGACAGGCCAGTGTGCCAGCTGTCAAGAAAATCCTGTCTAATTCAATTTAGAGGATTCTCCTGACCAGCTTCCTTATGCACCACAGTATGTATGGAAATCTTTTAGCCCATTTTACGAAGAAAGGCGTTATATTTCGTGTTAATGCACCACTTCGAACAATACGCGATGTACAAACGCAGTTGATGGAGGCAATTTGGGTTGTAGGCGTCATTGAAGCGGGGATGGTGGGGCACACCGCTCTACACCGAACGGTGCCCAGTGACTGCAGTAAAGACGAGCGGATTTAGAGTATTAGGTGGAATGAATGAAAGTTCAGGAGAGATTAAGTGATGCAATGCACATGGGGCGTTTATCCAAGGCCGTATATGAAGGCCCGAAGTTCATTTTCAATCATTTTTTTGGAATCACGAATTATCCTGCTTTTGAAATACTTAGCTGGTACTTTTGTTAGCAAATGTG
>NW_020170381.1:0-2013 GCF_000524195.1 Echinococcus granulosus | reverse complement strand
TATGGACATATGCCCCATCAAAAACCGGTGCTGACAATTCCACTTTAACTTCAGGACGAGGGGCTTTTTTCACTATCACAGAAATATCCAACTTCGTTCTTCCGATTTCCAGTGTCTTTGCTAACTGCAATTTAAAAATGAATGTCAAATCAAATTTTGAATGTGCGTAATGCAAAAGGCTACTGTTCTCAAATATTAAGACTTCATGCAGGAGAGTTATGGTAAGATGTTTTATACTTTGTACTTGAAGAAGTGTTCTTAAAATATTTCGCACGAAAATTGTTTGAAAATTGCTTACTTAAATGTCCTACTAATGGAAGTATAGCGCAATCCTCTAAGCTGTAACTTGTTAATGGAAGGAAAGAGAAGGATATTGCATTAAGGCAGAAAATTGGAAAGTGCAGGCGACTCACTGGCATGGTGGAAATTAGTATCAACTGGGTGGCATTGATGCAAGTGCTGAGAGTATACGTTACTTCTCCATTGAACAGGATGTCGTAAAATATAAAGGAGCAGGAGCGAACAAGACTTCCGACAGATTCCACATGGAATTTTGCCCCATTTGTGGATAAGTATTCTGGTGCGTCCTTCAAGATGCTGTCAATTATGGATTCGACGGTGGAGCCTGTGCAAGTTGTGTCAACAGAAGCCTTTTTCACTCACCGTAACCGAGAATGGCGACTGGCAGCAACGCCACTAGAAGCAGTATGCTATTGACGAGAAAGTGCTGCATGTCACACGGTTGGTGCTTTTTAGCTTACCGCCTTAGTTTCGTTTTTATGTCCTTTGTAGAATGAAGCGGTTGTATCAGATAAAAGGGATGGGAGATTTGGAGGTCACATCAGGTGGCACCATAATCAAGCTTGCTGACTCGGTCCCAAAACAACTTTCAACTCCTAAAATAGCCTTAATCTAGGTATGCCAAATTGTGGAAGGAATTCAGCAACATAAAAAAGCGTGTTTTTGTAATGCTCAGGGATCTTGTCTACGAAGGTTACTCTTCCACCGCAAGTGTAACCCTGCTTAATGTGCGGCCTGGCTCCTCTAAATATGTTTGCTTGAATTTAAACCATGTGGTTGCGGTTGCATAAGGCGAGAAAGGTGGAAAACTTGGAGGTCACATCAGATGGCACCATAGTCAGGCTACCTGAATGGCACCAAGTTCTAACGCGAGTGAATAAAAGGCTGCGGGCTATGCAGCCTTCTAAAGGACCCTATTCTAATAGCGTGAAAAAGGAGAAAGGAAATCGTCTTTATGAATGAGCGTGTTATGGTGATACTTGCGAATCTTGTTTACCAAGGTTACCCTTCCATTGTCAGTGCAAGCCTTAGTGATGTATAGAAGTGTTTAAATAAATGGAAAGTCCATGATTCCTGTTCCGAATACCTAGAGGTTGCACGTCTGAAACGCAACAACAGGAGCGTGTTTTAGTCCTACTTATTTTTACATTCTGCCAACACCATCAGTCCGCCCATGTTATTTCTCATAGCAATGAACTGATGTTACCGACAGTTACAATCGCTTCAGCGGGTCTGCTGTGTTGTCTGCGGTTTACTACCCCCCCCTTTGTACAATCAATGCAAAGTTCAGGGTTGGAATATCCTCTGTATTACCACTTTGCATGGGTGCATCGGATGCTACCTTCAAAAGACTGGAATCTTACCAATTCCTCATTTCAGAAGCGCATGTTATCAAGAGGTTGAACAACAACGGATGTACGGGTGACGGATAATTCTCAAGACATTTTTACAGTATACACTTATTATTGCTAGATGGCACAAGTCGACTTTTGTTTGCATCTAGGCATCATATTGTGCTTGCTTGCAAACATTTTTTACTGCAATACACAGTACGGTGTTTTCTAAATGAAGTCGCTTTAACCCTTCATTCCTAGTCTTTTCACAATTACTTGGTAGTAGATGCATTATCCACATCGTTATGCCACCCATGTTAAGGGAATGTATCAAATGCAGCTGCAGCACCCTCCTAGAGGGTACTTGAGTATGTTCTTC